>NC_065569.1:1659086-1955549 GCF_022605725.1 Anthonomus grandis grandis | reverse complement strand
AACACATCTCGTGAGAGTTATTGCTTATTCGAACCCGAAATGCCGCAAAATTAATGTGTGCAAAAATGAAGGTAGTGTCTGGTCGATATTCAGCAACCAAAATCGAGAACGCGGCATATGTCGTTTGCCAGCAACATATTTATAGTCGGCGCCCATAATTTAATCAATATTAATCCCCGTATCTCCTGGAATTCCAAAAGAGTTTTAATAACTTTTTGTCTAGATATTAACAAATAAAATAGAATAAAATATAACAGATAAGAAACTAAATCGGTTTATAGTGGGTATAAACCGCGACAAACTAAGGTTTTTTTTTATAAAAATTAATTAAAAGGTTAACTTCCAAAGGATTTGAATTAAACTTTTAAATAAATATATATCTAAACGGATTTGAGCTGGTTGCAAACCTCTAAAAACGAAAGAGTTATTGAGTTAGGTGTTATAAACGGCTATAACTACCAAAGGATATGGATTTGGAAAACTTTGCCTTATAGCCGTAAGGAGTTACATAGCACTTTATATTTTTTAACATCTAACAATTGAATAATTTTTTACCCAAAAACTTTCGTTTGTAGAGGTTTGCAACCATCTCAAATGATTCAGATATTTATTATAGAAAAAAAGATTATTTATTAATTAAGTAAAGTAATTAAAGTAATTTTCACAAAAAACTTTAGTTTGTAGAGGTTTATAACCACTATAAATCGATTTAGTTATTAATTATTAATATCTGAACAAAAAAATATTAAAATTCCTTGGGCATTTCAGGAGATACGGACATTATATCGATTAAAGAACAGCGGGCGCAGACTATAAATAGGTTGCTGGAAACGACATACGCTGCGTTCTAGACTTTGGTTGTTGGATATCGATTGGGCGCTAAGCTTCACAAATATGAAAAAATATCTAAAAAAACAACACAAAGTGGCAATATCGGATACGTGCATTGTAAATATAGAGGTATTCTACGTTGCCAAGTTGCTTTTTTTCTCTAATTTTTTTGTCAGGCATCTTTTTTTATTCTGAAAAATTTGTTTATTACTCTCAAAGTAGCCGGCCCCGGCACACAGTGCTTCGAGTATATAGGACTTGGGACAAAAATCAGTTACTTCTATTGGGCTGAGCGTAATGCTCCGAAACTTATGGAACTTTACACAAATAAAAGGCCCTTTCATTGAAAGAATTTAGAGAATTTAATATCTAATGTTACAGGGAAATATGCAACCAATACATTAAGAGCTGGACAAATAAAAATGTTGCTTTTTAGTTTTCTTATAAAAAAATAACAGTAACTTGCCGATTTACCCTATAAAAATTAAATTATTTACTTAACTTTTAATAACAACAATACAATTACACAACAAATTTAAAGTACACGATATCTATAACTTCCATAAGTGTAAAAGTTGATTTCTTTTTCATAACCTTTAGTATGCTGGTATTTCTTACGAGAGAAATTTAGTCCAAAAAAACTCACTTAATGTTTTAAATACATCTCTATACATATAATGTATTTAAAACATTAATAAAAAGGTATATACACACAACTACACATTTTTCTTTAAAGGAAATACGGCAAAACATATTATAGATACAAATAATAAATGTAAAAAGTGGGAAAAAATAACTCCTAAATTTAGCAAAAAATAAACAGTACTAATACTAAGCATGAAAATGCTTTAAGGTTTATGTGAAAATTAATCTAATCAAAACTAAAATTTTGTTTGTATTTTAACTAAAACTGAAAACTATAACAAAAAAATCTTAACTTAAAAAAGGTATGGAAAATATGTACACATATTATATATAGGTTTATGGAAAATTATTCTGAATCAGAATTATCGCTAAAATCACTGACAGAATCTTCTTAATTTATGTCTATATCATCAATTAATGTCCTTTCCTCTCGTATAATATATTTTTTCGACTTCCCGGTTTTGATTCTCATTTTTCTTTGAAGTGACTGTCCTTTGCGATGAGATAATGGGCTCTGATGTTAAAAGTAGTATTTTTAATAAATCCATATTACATTTTGTTCTAGAATACTTGCGGGTGTGAAATAATCGATATTTTCTTGCCTCTTTATGCCTCGCTTCTAAAGCATCCTCGGAAAGTTGTCCTATAAGTAAAGGAAATGAATCAAGTATTTCAGATCCGTGTACCAGAACCTTATGCAAGCTACTTGGCATGTAATACCAATTATATAAATCTAAATATAATTGTTTAGTCTCATCTAAAAGTTTCTTAAACTCTAGTACTTGAATGTGACAGCCACTAGAAAGAGTTCCAAGAATAGTCGAAAAATTTATTATAAGACGCTTGTCTATTCCTATTATTTCAGAGCTTAAGTCTGGATTGTAAAAAAAGGAAGCTGTATTGCCATTGTTGCTTGACCCGTATCCTTGCTTTGGTTTGTCCATAATCAGGCCCATTTTTTATTTAAAATCTGACTGTATTTTCGTTTTGTTGTTTTCCACTATTTGCTTATTTTGTGCTCCTTTAACTTGCCAAGATCTTATTTGCAATCGATAACTAATGTGAAGTAAGCACGCAAAAAATCTTATCCAGCAGTGTAATGTGGACAAACCAAAGCTATAGTTTTCTACTTTTGAAGGACGGTTGGTATTTGGCAAACTCATTTCTTTCGGACTTCCACAGATGATGCATCTGGATATTGCGTTTGTGTCAGAGAGAATATTTGCTACACTACCATCCATCATAGTGAACAATATTTTAAATGATACTATACAAGTAGTTCCGTTTTGAAATTTTAAAATAAAATTATTAAGGTCATTAATTTTATTTCTGCTTTGCTTGGTGAAGTGAGTTTTAACTTGAGGCAAGGGATTGCTCAAATTTAAAAGGGAATAGATTTTTTCATAAATAAATAGTTTTGGATTTTAATTCCGATGGCCATGTCTCAAAAAGTTCAGCTTTCTTTATTGATTTGACATCCTCTGAAAAAAAAATATTTAAAGCTTCGTCGCAGACTGACGCAGATAAACTATATACGAAATGATAGTATATAAATGTATTAACAATAAAATGTAAAAACTACAAATGGTTTTAAGAGGCTTTTTTTATATGCCTTTTCAAAGTTTCAAATTTAAAGAGAAATATAAAATAATTGCAAACTACTTTTACATTTATTATGGTTAAATGATAAATGACTTTTAAATTTTTTAATACATGATATTAAAGTACATACCTTGTTGTACACTGTCCATGTTTAAAAAAGATTTCAACTTTTAACCGCTTGTCTTGAAACACCAACAAAGTATACTCAAGTTTTAATAACAAAAAGGTACTGGTCAACACACGAAATTTTATTATTTTCGGCGCAAATATTTATAAACGAAAAATGCTATTTGCAATAACATTTTTGTGGAATAGTGGCTATTAGTTTGTGATCTTTAAGATAAGGTATTTAAATACTTCTGAAAAACAAGTCACTTTTTCGATTTTTGTCCATTGGTCGAAGCACTGTGCGGCAGCGCGGTGGGTATATACCTGCCTAGCAGTCGTGTGGCCCTGGGTTCGAGTCCCAGACTTGGCATGGTCGTTTGTGATGTCCGATTTACTTTAAATACTAAAAAATTATATAGAGGCTTTTTGTCACTAAATGTGCTCAGCACAAGGTCAATTAATGAATTAAAAAAAAAAACTCTCAAAGTATATATTAATGGTTTTTGGGGTAGGTTTAAGAAAAATGGATTTTGGCAATCAAGAATACGTATAATTGATACTAGTGATATATACAGGGTGTCCGCTAATTAATGGTACATGGAAAAACCACAGACTCCTGATGTAAAAATATTACGATATTACTGTAACTATATTTACCTATATCCAAAATTTGATATTAACTAAGATACAGGGTGTTAAACTAAAAAACTTTTTTTTTGTTTTTTCCCAATAACTTTAACAAAAGTTAACTTTTTTTCACAAAAATTTGTAGTTAGTGGTTTTTTAGGTCGAGAAATTCATTTTTTTAGCAAATTGAGTGTACAATGTAGGGGGCGCTGTCTGCGACATCTTTTTCTCTTTCATAAGGTCATAACTTTTTTGTGCTTAACTGTATTTAAGTTTTTATTGAAAATAATGCTTTTCTCATATTTTTTACGTAAAAAAGGTATACAAAGTTGAAGTCGCTCAGAGTTACCGTTTTGGAGATATTTGTATTTAAATTTAGTGCACCATGCACTCGACCCCGGCTGAATAATTAATATAATCAGGAAATAATTCGCTTTTTTAAAGTAAGCTATGAGAAAGCAAATGAACTTTAGAGACGCAGTTGTTAGGAAACCGCCATGTTGTTGTTGTTTGTTGATTAGTTTAAAGTTGTCAGAAAATATTTAATTAGTGTTTTCTGTGATTTTGCATCCAGTTTACTGTTTTGTTGAATTTTTAAATTTTTCGTAAGTTGAGAAACAATGCCGAGGCACAATCTTTTTTCAAATGCCGAAATGAGGGATATGTTGTGTGTATATGCGCAGGCAAATTTTAATGGACGCGAAGCCTATAGACGATATTCAGAACTCTATCCAAATCGAAGACAACCTGATTTCAAGATCTTCAAACATCTTTACGATCGATTAGGAGAAATAGGTACATTTCGTCCTAAATGGAATTCCGCAGGGCGCCCGAAGGTTATAACTCCAGAACAAGAAGAAGAAATTCTGGTCCGCGTGGCTGAAAATTCGGAAATAAGTGCAAGACATGCTGCTGCGGCAACTGGAGTAGGCAAGTCATCCATTTGTAAAATATTTCACGAAGAGGGTCTTTATCCGTATCATTTCACTCCTGTGCAAAATTTATTAGAAAATGATTTTGCGCCCAGGATAGAATTTGCCCGTTTTTGCCGTGCCCAAATAAATGCCGACCCCATGTTTCTGAATAAGATACTATTTACTGATGAAGCAACGTTTACACGTAGAGGCATTTTCAATTTTAGAAATAAACACACATGGGCATTACAAAATCCACATTCAGTACACGAGCGTCATTTCCAACATGAATTCAAAATTAATGTATGGTGTGGTATAATCGATAATCATTTATTGGGCCCTTTCGAACTACCGCCCAATTTAAACGGGGAACTCTACCTTGAGTTCACAGAAACATATTTACCAGATTTTCTCGATGATATTCCGCTGGACATAAGGTAACATATGTATTTCATGCAAGACGGAGCGCCAGCACACTTCTCTAGAGCTGTCAGAGAGTACCTGAACAACCGTTTTCCTAATCGCTGGATAGGTCGTGGGAGCCAGATCCATCGCATGGCCGGCGCGAAGTCCCGATTTTAACCCGCTGGATTTTTGTGTATGGGGCTATATGAAGTCGCTCGTTTACGAAGAAATAGTGAATTCCAGAGAAGAACTATGGCAGAGAATTTTATATGCTGTATTAGGAGATCTTTCAGCAAAAGAACTGTTAAATGTATTGAAGTGAATGGTAGACATTTTGAACAGTTTTTGTCAAAAGCAGATCTATTTTTTTACTAAATCTCGTCACAGTTTCAAAATGGAAAAGTTATCAGTCGCATAGTTAAGTTTGTTTTCGTTAATGTTGTTTTCTTTCAATAGATTTTCTAGTGTCATAGTTATTTTAAATAAAGTTAATTAAATGATAATCCAATTTTTGTCTGCATTATTCTCAATGACTTATACTAAAACTGACCTGAGACGACTCTGAGCGACCCGAAAGTAGAATACCTTTTTTACGTAAAAAATATAAAAAAAAGTATTATTTTCAATAAAAACTTAAATACAGTTAAGCACAAAAAAGTTATGACCTTATGAAAGAGAAAAAGATGTCGCAGACAGCGCCTCCTACATTGTACACTCAATTTGTTAAAAAAAATAATTTCTCGACCTAAAAAACCCCTAACTACAAATTTTTGTGAAAAAAAGTTAACTTTTGTTAAAGTTATTGGGGAAAAACAAAAAAAAAGTTTTTTAGTTTAACACCCTGTATCTTAGTTAATATCAACTTTTGGATATAGGTAAATATAGTTAAATCGTAATATTTTTACATCAGGAGTCTGTGGTTTTTCCATGTACCATTAATTAGCGGACACCCTGTATATCTGATTCGACCAATGGTAATACTAATCTAAAGGTAATAATTGCACCATTTGAGTCAAATTAAATTTAATTTCAATAATCTAAAAATTTAAAATGTTTTAGATATTAACTGGTATTGGCAAACTATCAATTGTTAATCGATTTTTTACCATATTTATTTGTTTTATTAATCCAGTTAGATCAATTATTGAATTATGTAATGGGTTTAACTTAGCAAAAGATATAGCTACTTGTTTTTTTCAATTATATTATAAATGATTTGATTGATGTTTGATGAATTATAAAATATAGTTCAAGATATTGAAAACTATTTGATTGATTGAGTGATACTTGATTAATTGTCGTTTTTAATTGTGATATGCGACTTTTTAGAATATATTGATTTGCAAAAACATTTGATCGCATCATTTTGATCAATATTTCCAGTAATTACTTTTATTAAGGAGCCAAGAGGATTTAAAATATCTCGTTTTTGTTTTTCAATATGTATATTTGGGATTATTTGTCTAATACTATGTTCAATTCGTTTTTCATAAGCAAATAACGCTAACAAGGTGTTTTCACATTCTCTCATATAAATAAAATCAGTATTTAAAGCGTTAATTAAGATATTCGCATAATTTTTGAAAGTATAAAATTCTTTTATAATAAGAGTGAAATCTTACCTAATTTGTACGGTAGTATTCCAGGATTATTATTTAGATCATGGAATTTTACTCCATTCCCGTTGGTATAGATGATTCCGATCATCAATCTGCAACAAGTGGCATTATTTTAGCTTCATTTACATGAATTATTTCTTCTTTATTGTCATTTTGATTTTGAATCTCTGAAATTTTATTATCTTTTAATATCTGTGTTCATAAAGAGGATCTTGATTTAAGTTTACCAAGCCTTTTGTTTTGTTTCTTATATACTTGATATTCTCATTGTAGATTTCCCGATTTTCGATTTTTGTTATGTTTTTCAATAATTTGTTCTTTTAACTTAATAGTATCATTTTAAATTTTTTGGTATAATGCCTCGGTTTTAATTCAATACAAATTTATATATTCCGGATAAATATGAGCAGCCATTAATTTCATGGGATCTTATGTATCCATAAGTAGATTAGTTTAAAGGATGTAAAATTTGTACTGGACTGTATAGTATTGTTAGAAGCAATAAATGCATATGGCATTATACATACAATGTCTTCATTTTTATTTTTTTCTTTGAAGTCTAATATGTTCAATTAAAGTTGAATTTAATCCTTTATTAGGGCTGTTTGATTCGGGCGGTTGTGGGGTTGTAAAATGAATGAAAAATACTATACCAGAGTTTTATTGAAAGTACTGAAATTAGTGTACCAAAATAGGGTAAAACTTCATCAAATTCTGAAAAAATTATCAATTGAGACAAAAAAAAAGACTAGGTTAAATATATTTACCAATATTGATATTGCTTGTGTGCTACGCACGACTGCAAACTCATATTTCAAATCATAAAGGGCCAAAAATATTCTTGGAAACTAAAAACCAGTATATATACCGAAAACAATATAAAAGATTTTTTCCTCAAACAAACCTTTTTTTATTCAATAGCTAAAAGAAGAGAACTGGGCTGACGTTTTTGGTCAGAATGATCGTGATGTAAATAGCTAATGGGGTGCTTTTACAAATATACTTGAACCAATTTTTAATCAAAGTTTTCCAAAAAAACTAATATGTAAGAAAAATAAAAAAGATCTCTATAAATATAATAGGGAAGTGAAGTATCAATTAGATGTTTATTCGATGACTTTTTTCGATGTATGCAAATAGATACAAAATTGTAAAAACAGAGTGAGATGACCGGTTGATAAAATGCACATAAACATAGCAGCTAACCATAGAAGCTTCTTGTTAAGGCCTATAAAGTCCAAACGAACTTTTAAGTATTCCTAAAAAAGTAAAAGATAAATATATCAGTGAGTATTATCAAAATATGCATTTCCAACAACATCTGAAGTTTTCTGCCACATGTTGCACATTTCATTAAAGCATGGCCCGCATGCTAATGCATTTAACAACTATACAGTATGTCTCAAAATAGGCGAATTTATACGTAAAAATGACAAAAAAAATTGTAGTTGAAATTTGACCGTTTGGCTGGCATCCAGCCCTGCTTGAATAAAAAATTAAATTTAGCATATTTTTATTTTTTTTAAATCAAGCATGTCTTGATGCGAGCTTGTTTTAAATTTTATGAGTAGGTGAAGTAGTATTCCTAGGCAAGATATAAAAAAGTTTATAACAAAAAGTTGTTTAGAACCCAAAATTATGCCCGAATACCGAATTTCACAACCATAGGCCTACTTTGAGTTTTACTTTTGTGTACCAATTAATTTTTTTATTCATATTTAATTATTAGAGAAAAACTAACTAATTTATTTAATAGTAAAATAATCTAATAGTTAAATCACTGATCTAAGAGTTACAAACTGTTGGGGTATTTAACCCGCTGTTTGGTTCACTCTTTTTCGTTAATTAAAAATACATAATATGACAACACTTTATTAATTTTTGTACTTGCACGGTAAACTTTAATTTTAAAGATAAATGACCAAACCAATATGGCTACCATTTCAAGCCAAAACGAGACAAATCTTACCATAGTAACAAAAAACGTGTGACAAACAGATGTATGTGGGTACATGGTGCTGCCGCCACTATGTAAAAGAATAAACCTCAAGCGCTTTTGCCGTGGTGGTGACATTTAGATACTTAAACTTAACACAAATCATCCCCAAAAATATGTTTGTAATAAAATGTTTTATTTTATTTACTTATTTTAAATTTATTTAATGTAGCTACCTCGAAACAAATTTGCCAATACCTTTCCTAAACTTTTTTAAAAGAATTTCTAACTTGTTCAATGGAAATTGAATTCCAAGCATCTCTAATTCTTTGTTTTAGTAATTCCTTATCATTTGCTAATGGATCGGAATAAACAATTTGCTTGACCCTGTAAATCGGAATCAGAAATGGTTAAATCAAGTGACCTTGGCGGCCACCCAATTGGGTTGCGTCTTCCAATCCATTGATTCGGAAAAGTTGTATTCAACCATTCTGCTACTTGAATAGTGGAGTGCGCTGGACAGCCGTCGTGTTGAAAATAAAGATTTATTCTTTGATCAACTGGTAAAGGTTCTAAGTATGCTTCAAAAAATCTTTTCAAAATTTGAAGATATTTTTCTTGATTGAGAGATCCTTTAATAAACTATGGTCCAATAATACCTAAATGGTAAGATATGGCGCACCATACGCTGACTTTTTTTAAATATTGTCTCTTGCCATGGATTACCTCAAGTTTGGCGTTTAATTGGACCAAAACCGACAATTTTGGGATGAAATTGCACCATTTGTCGTGAAAGTAGATTCGTCCGAGAATATTATTGCCTAACCAAGCAAAAAATAATAAACGGTGCGATTCAAAACGTAGTTTAATTACATACTATTTCCACTACCATATGATTGCACAATGAAAATTTTCTGCTCCAAATTTAACATTTTTCTGTAAATTCCGATATTATTAATAACTTTATACATTTTTAAATTACTAACTTTACAATAAAATAATGATATAAGTTTTTTGTACATAACTTTGACAGTGACAATGTTTTATAGTAGCTGCTATATTTAATTGAGAATGTTTACATTTTAAAAAGTTCAACAAAAACTCGTAAGTGCAGCAAGAAAGAACCCAATAAAATAAGCGGCATGCATTCCACGAGCCGAAAAAATTCCTACTGATGGTAAAGGAAATAGTCCAGGGGCAATAATTTTTAAAATAATTTTCACTATTTTAAATATTAATATTAAAAAGTGAGAATAAATAAATAAATAATCTATCTATACTTTACCATGCTTCATTTAAAAAAAATTAAAATAGGCAAAATTTTATTTTTTAATTACGCAAGGCTGGATGCCAAACTGTGAAATTTCAACCCTAAAATTTTTTGTCATTTTTACATATAAATTTACTTATCCTGGGAGGCACTGTAGACTGATCAGCCTACTTCCAAGTTTTTCAAAGCTGTTAATTGTTTGCAATCAGCTTCTCAGTTTTTTAAAAGAGTGCAATATTTTGTCTGATAATCAATATGTCTGATATCTTGAGAGTAAATCTACAGAAACTGCAATATTTCAGTTCACTTGTGTAGTCTTGAGGAATTTGGAGAGGCAAAAGCTTTCATTGGGAATATTTTTAGATCTTTCTAAGGCATATGATTGTTTAGATAGAAATTTATTAATAAAGAAATTACAGTAATATGGGGTGGGAAATAATTTCTTAAAATGGTTCACTTCTTATCTCAACAATAGAGTCCAACAAGTAATGTTAACAAGCAAATCTAGATTATCACAAATTTAGATTATTTAATTAATGGTGTTCATAAATGACTTGCCTTTTGAAATTATTGACAATATTCAAACAGTATGAATATTTGCAAATGATGACAAATTTATTAGTGGCGTTTCCAGACATACTAAGCTATGCTAGAATGAAGATCTACTGTTTCAAAAAAGCAAAGATTGGTTTAGTAAAAACAAGTTTATACTGAATGAGCAAAAAACAACCGTTTGATTTTTAAAGCAAAACAAAACAAGGAAGCGACCCCAAAAAAAGTAAACCTCAACAATTACAAGGTTAAAGTGTGTGTACATATATATGAATTTTTAGACTTTTCAGATCAAATTTAACATTTACAAGTTAAATTAAATAAAACTTATTTTTGTTTCTGTACAGTGCTAAAATATAGAAATGAATGGGCATTATTTTCTGGGCAACCAACTCTAAGATAAAACATATATTTGACATTCAAAAAAAGGTGATTAGAATAATGTTTAAGATGCAGTAGTTAGAATCTTGTAAATCTATTTTTAGATCTAAGGGAATTTCAACTGTGTAACTTGTTTATATTTGAAGCAGTGATGTTTTTATTTAAGAATAGAGATAAGTTTCCTACTTCTGTTGATCATGGGTTTAATACTCGCATATGTAATATTAACTACCCTATATAGAGGCTTTCACTCTTTGAACAGAGTCCCTACTATATGTGCATAAAGTTATTTAATAAACTTCCACATAAAATATAAATTATAGGAAATCAAATGAAACAGGTTTAAACAGAAGGTGAAACTGAAAGGTGATTACCTAAGCATGTAAACTTATATGTAGTAATGTCAGGGAGATGTTTTTTTTTTTACTAAATAGGCCTTTTTTAGTGATATTATTTTATTTTATATAAGTTTTCATATATAATGTTACTTCATAGTACTAAATAAAGAAATATATTATTATTATTTCCTAATATAAGTGTATCTATATAAATAATTTCAACTGGTTTCAAATGTTTTTACAGATTTTACAATTATCAATATATTTTATAATAACATTTTTCATTGATTTCCAATAATAGCTTAATTTTATTAGAGTAAAAGTTTCTTGAATTCTGCAATGAATAGTTTTTCCTTTATGAGAAAATTAAATTATTTGATTTCTTTCTTCAGGTTTAACATTATTTATTACTTGGTAAAATTAAATTAATGTCAATTTTTTAAAATGGTTACTTAAAACTTGTTGGAAAACTGGACATAAATCTTGTGAGAAAAAGCTAATGAAATTTTTTTTTCTAAAAAGAAAATCCTAAAGTCATTATAGGAAATACTCTTTCAAAGACGCTCATACGGAGACTATTAAACACCCCCAAATCCCTCAAGCAACTTTTGCAACAAAATATTGATGCTACATCAAAAGCCTTCTTCAGATCAATGGACACTGCCACAACCACTTGTTTTTTATCCAAAGCTCATTAAACATAATCTATGAAATTAATTATTAGATAATAAAACATAATCTAAGTTTGTTTAAATAAATGATTTTCAAAAAGAAATTTAAACAGAAATGAAGGAGACAAAATAAGGGACCAGTATTCCAGAATATGTCAAACCAAAGATAAATATTAGATATCTTACAAGTAGATATAGAACACAGCCCTATATGTGACTGATATAATCTGATTATTATGACTGGACTGAAAAGTGTGATTTTAAAATCAACAACCCTAAGATAAGAAATCTCAGATTTAATATGGTCTTTTTGCATTTTAATTGTATAATTTTATAACTCTTGGTTATTCAAACTAAATACATTCTCCACGCACCCCGCAAAAAAAAATATAAATCTCTCTCAAGACAAGTGGTATCCAAGACAGTCCTAATCTCTATAAAAAATGTCACATCAACTGCAAATATCAACCAAACTGAACAAAATATCAAAAGCCACAGAGAGAGCCCCCAATCTTTACCTGTGATCTCCCAATAATGGATGATAAAGAAAGCATCAAGTTTACAATAAGAAAGAAAGAAAGAAAGAAAAAAAGAAAATGTGCTATATTACATAAGACAACAAAATCTTGTGTACAAGCATCCTAAAAACTAAAAAATTCCAAATTCACTTTAAATTTCAAATTTCAAACAAACATAACATCTAAAACACTTTACCATAAAATTTACACACATTACCAAAATTAATCATAACAAAACAGATTGAGAAAAAAAAAAGCATCTTTTTGATAAATGTAATTAAAAAATAAGTAAAGCTGTCAATAAAACAGAATTTAGAAGAAGTAAATTAAATTATTTAACAGGAAACACTAAAATGATGTCAGAGCACAGGTTAAAAGGTATCATTAAAAAAATCATCAAGGCTATAATATGCCCTGGTTAATAAAAGTAATTTTAATTCCTTTTTGAATCTCATCTTTTATCACATGATTGACCTGGTCAAAGAAATGCCCTTTTCCATACACTGTTCTACTATTCTGTAAATCTGTGACACTGTAAGCAAGTGCTTTGTTTACAAAATAAGTCTTTTAAGTAATCTTACCACAGCAATCTGACCATTTTAAGAATATAAGAATATTAAAAAATTAAAGGATACAGTCCATCTGATTGCTGCTTCTTTTGATCTTTTATGTGCTAGCTTTTTGGTAACTATTAAAATTGCGAAGCTCTTAACTAAATGAGTTTGCAAAGACATATATACAGTATCTTCTAGTGAATTAAAAATTAGTTTTTGTTATAGGGTTAATACTTGGTATCTGTTTGCTAATACTATTCCAGGCCTTTTACTAATTTCATTATTGTTCCATAAGTTTTATAATGATAGAAGTAATAAATGGTAGAAGCTGTTTATTTGATATAATAAATAATATGACTTAGAATAGGGCAAGAAAAAGCAAATACCTATACTCTCAAAAATGTTATAAACTATATAATTAAATTTCTAATTACCTATGAGAAACAGGGATATACATTTCTTAGACAGATAAGTGACTGCTCCCTTACCCGATTTATTCAGCAAGTGTCAAACATTAAATCAGAAATATTTTAACTTACGCTATTTTAAATTAAATACATGGGTCCTCCTTGCATTGATCCCCTTCACCATTGCTGTCTCTTATTCAGGAAGAGAGTTAACATCTTATCTACCAGCCCTATGCACGCCACTTTCTATCTTGCCGTCTTCCATGAGTGCGTACACGATAAGCTGGAATTGTAAAAGGGTCTTTTTTGGAATTTCACACTTATTTTCTGACCATTGCCTACAACGTAAAAGAAAAACAATAGAATCAAAATTAATGGTTAGTATACAAGAGGTTTGCCGCCTTCTCACATTTAACACTGTTGTTACTGCCAGCTGCCAATGTTGTCTGTCAATATCAAGTGTCAAACGAAAAGAAAATAAACTAATGCTTCATCCAGATGTTACAGATATCGACGCTACCTAATAGCTAGACATTTGGGAATTATGCGTAAATACTAAAACAGTTGGTAGTTATGCAAAATAACGGCGCGTATCAGAAATTATCGATAACTACTAAAATCACTTAGATTCAATTAGAAATTAAATATTTTATAATTATTAAAGATTTCTTAATAAGTTTTTATTATTGTACGTTTATGGCCACGGTTGCTCCTGATTTGATATTATGACATAGTATATGAGTAAACTATATATTATATGAGTGAACTTGTGAAAAGATCGGCTTAAATCGCCTTTTTCCCATGGTGCGGGACAAACAGACAAGTTTTTACTATCGGAATGGTCCACAAAAACACTCAAATACGTCTTTTTTCAGCCAAACACTAAAGAAAAAATAGAACTTCACAAATGCCGTGTTACCATTTCAAATTTTTTTGAAGCGGCTTTAGGAATAAGAGTGTTAATAACTTTTTTGCTTTGAAGACCTTATTTTTGAGTTTAGAATAACATATATCTTGTTCTACTTTTTATTTTTAATCCAAAATCTAACATCAATAAGCTAAATTAATACTATTAATTTTTCAATTTATCTCTTTCTTTGAAGAATTTTTTGTTTTGTTTATTACAGGTCGCAGGGCCAGACAGCAGAGATTGATTTGAAACAGGATTGCTTTACGCATCGACAATTCTATGTAGCCTGTTCTAGAACAAGTTCACCAAAAAAATCATCAATTCTGGCACAAGAAGGCAAAACAAAAAAAGTTGTTTACAAAGAAGTTCTTCAGTAGAACTTTTCTTTTATTTTCAAATTTCACGCGAGCAACGCCGCGGGCATTTAGCTAGTTCATAAAACGTTTGTTGACATTTAGTAGAATTATTTATTTTTATTATTTTTTGGTTTTGCTTTAGGTCTCTTTGGGATGCAATTCTACTAGTAACTTCAAGTATGTCGATCTGGGTATCTGTGTCTATAGGTATCTTGTATAGACTTCTCCATTTTCGGATCTTCTGGCACCGTGATTACCACTTTGAGTCTCTGTTGCAAGAGGGCTACCTACTTTTATAGCTGTGTATACTGTGTCAGCCAATTTTAGGGCCTGTTATTTTCTTAAAATTATCAACTTTACGTAGTAATAATGTCTTTGTTCGGGACAGTATTATTTTCCCCTAATTTCATAATGAGTTTAAGTGTAGTGGCAACAGCGCTCATCTGTCAATCTATTTATAATTACGCGCTGTTATTTCCCCGCTCCTCGGACAATAAGTTAGTCGTCTATTGTCATCCATTCGGTAACAATTAAGTAACGTCGCGCGGCCGCCGTGTTTTGGCCCTCTGTAATCATGCGGTTACTGATGTAAATTTTAAGTTTAATGTTTGTTAAATACTCCTGATAACTGTGTAAGAAGTGTTTATTTGTTTTCTTTATCATTTGAAACTCAAGTATGAATAAATTACGTTCTGAGTACGAGGAATTTGTAGTTTATTATTTGCCCTGTATCCGAGTATTTTAAGTGGATAAAGCAGCTAAGACGGGTAGTTTTAGCTGGTCTCCACAGTTTTCTTCTCCCGTTTGTGTTTTCGCATCTGTAGATTCCTTAGCTACTAAATTATTTAATCTTTTTTCATATTTTACGATCTTAACGTTTTGTTCCTTTTTTGTCTGATGTCTTTCGTATTTGTCACTTTTATATTCTGCAACCGTTTAGTTTTGTTAAGCCTATTTGCTTTGCTAAAGTTTTAATATTTTTGTGTACATTGTGCGTTTGGTCAGAAAACTTCATTAGTTCGTCAACCCTAGTTTTCAGTACTTCAAGGTTTCTCGATATGATCCAAAATATATTCTGTGCTTCTGGAGTAGCGTTTCGTTTCTTTTTTTTGTTTTTGTTGCATACTGAGTCTTCCTCTTCACTTGTCTGGTGTTTCTTTACCTCCTACGATATGGTCCCCTTTGCAAATGGGGGTGTCCTGGATATACTGTTTCTCGCTGGGAAGAATCCATCTCTAATAATTCCTTTCTCTTTCCTTTCTCAGTCGCATAGGACTGCTCCCAGGCCTGGTTCCCTGCCAATGAAAATGAGCAGTTTTTTGGCTGACGGTCGGACGGGGCCTGCTCAACCGCGTCACCGACCGGAACTGGGGATCCGTGCCCCTGCTCCGTAAACTTTTCTCCTGGAGTTTTACCCTCCTATTATTTATTTATAGTTCTTGTCCATAGCCGTCATTATCATGTTATCAATTTATTTTATTTTAATTTTTTTTTGCTCTCGAAAACCTAATAGCGCCGGGATCCGAAATATCAAGGGTTGACCAAGAGCGGTGGAAATAGAAAGACGGTTTTTCTGGTTTTTTTCTCGGTTAATTCATTCATCTTCTCGCGTAGCCTTTCTCTGTTGATTATGGTTTTATTTTTGAATGTCATGCTTGATATAATTTTTAACGAGAATTTCAACAGCTATATGTAGATGTAGTGGTAAGGGCTCGTGATCCAAAACCCTCCACTCTCTAATTTTTTTAGCTATTCCTTGCGTAGATAGAGTTAAGTCTTTATGAGATCTCGAGTTTCTCCTTACGAATGTGGGGGTTCCGTTATTATGAACTGCTAGTCCAAGTCTTGCCCCGGGCTCCAAGATATATTGTTCTTTTCTATCAGTTTCCGGCGAACCCCATTCTTCTGCTTTCGTATTGAAATCACCAGCTATTACTGCCTCTCGTCCTGTAGTCTCTACCATATCTAGCAGTGTATCAATGTAAGTTTTATGTTGTTGCAGCAGAATATTTGGAGATGCCTAAAACCCATAGATTTTCTAGCTGATGTCCCAGCACTCCGTTTTCTTTCATAAACCTCTTGACATTAATGTTTGTGTTTAAGAGTTTAGCCAGGCCACCCAGCTTGCCCTGTCTGTACTCGAGAGTGACTTTTTTGTTAATTTTATATTTGACTCACTCACTACTAAAATATCTGTAGATTCTTTTGCTGCAACTTTCGCTGCTATATCGTGGGCACTAGCGGAGCGGTCGGCGTTTATTTGGAGCATCTTCAACATATTTAATTGGATTTAATAAATAAGTAAAATATGTAAGATTAATTAGGAACTAGTACTAGAAGGAATATATCACAGTCGGTCAAAGTTCATATCACAGTTTTATTACATATTAGGTTTCTCTTTATGACACTCGTATTTTCTCTACTTCTTGGCTTGCGAAATGGCTCTCTTAAAAGCAGTTCATCGGCCTGTTCCCAATTTGTGTCCCTTATTGTAGATGAAGCAGTTTGCCTGCTCAACACAATCTTTAGAGAGGTGACCGTCCTTACCACAATTTATGCATATACTACGTTTTTATGTTTTCCATAGTTTCTTCTATTTTTTGCTTAAGGAATTTCACTGCTTGATCGTTTTTATCCGTAACCAAGAGAACACTGCCACTTTTTGCCTCTTGCATTTTCTGAATTATCTTTTTACTGTGCCTCTTAATTTGGCTTTCAGTTCTTTTGCAATCTCTTCAAAGGGGTTGTTGCCCTTCTCGAGGATTATGACAGTTGTGCCTCTCTGCCATCTCCTTCTGTCGGTTTCTTTTATTTTTTCTTCTTTCTGCAGGTCTTTCTCATTGTTTGTATAGATGGTTACGTATGTATTATGTCCATAAAAAATGGCCTCAACCATTTTTTTAAGCCTGTGAATTTCCATTCCTTCTATTTTATGGATTGTCACTTTATCATCATCTATAGTTGCCTGTCGCAGTTCTATTAAACGATCCCAAAGCTCCTTCTCACTAGTTCCCTGGTTTATTCTAATGATCTTTTGATTTGTGATTTCTTGTGATCTTCACTGCTGTGCGGTTGTACACCTCAAAATTGGCTTCCGTGTCGATGATTTCTCGATATCGCTCTTTAAACAGCGCCTCGATGCTCGTACACACTTCTAATTCGTTTGCACATACTAAAATGACTTTAACCGTTGCCTCTTTTGTTTTGAGGGGGTTACCTACTTTTATTTCCGTGTTCAGATAAACACTGTTCTTCCAGTCCTTTTGAGGTTCCGTGTTCCATACATCGTAAGATGTTAGTTTTCCTGTGTCAAGTAGATATCTTTCACCTTGCTGAGTCCATACTGAAGTTTGTGTACCTTCATCTACCTTCTCCCTTTTTTTATTAGGAAACTATTAAAGTTCTTTTAGAGTTCCCTTTCCACTTTACTGCCCGCTTGATTGATAGACTGTGCTAGCCCTTTTACTTGTTTGTAGACATTTTTATTTGCTCGTCCGAACTCTACTAATTCGTTTATGTTTTGCAATAATTCTGTAATATTTTATTGCATCCTTTGTTGTGCTTCCATCTTGTGGCATTCTCTTTCGGGTTTTGGAGATGTTTCTGTAAGCGATACATCCGTACTTTTGCTTTTATCAATTATTCTTGTAAAAAAAACGACTCGCCGATGCGTTTGAACCTCTCGTTACAACATCAGGTGAATTAAATGTTCTTCTTATTGATCTTCTGCGTTATTCAAGGTCTTCAAGTCTTAGTAGTAGTTCACGTTAATCTTCGTCAATACTTTGGCTACATAGTTCGGTGTTAGTGCTACTTAGTTTCTTGGATTCTGTGTTCCGTAATGGTAGATTGTCGGGGTGGTTATTGGAGTGGGATTCCCCAGTATAGCACATACCATTGTGTTACACCGTTACTCGTACGCCACCATACGCCCCCGGACTATAAGCAATCGAATGACCTCGGTTCGTCGCGCTGTTTCTCGTGCTCACGCGTACTTCGGAGAAAATATGGCTCTCCGAAGTTTCTTAGGAATTCGAGATGATTCGATGGTTGCTGGTATAATATAAAGGAGGATTGTTTGGCGCGGAGAATTTATAAATCAAGCAACGTACCGCAAAATTTACTCACACTGCGCACAGTATTTTATGTTTGCTTGTCTTGTTGTTGTTCGTAGTGGTTTTAAAATCTTGTATTTCGTGCATCAAAAGATACTATTTGTTATAAAATTGACCAAATCAAATTAGTGTTAAAGAAGAATGGAGTGCTGGATTAAAGGTGTTGCAAAAAATGTGATTCGCTTGGATGATGCGTCAAATCAAGGTGATATGACGGCGTCAAGTTCTAGTTTTATGGTTTCAAGTTCAAGTAGTAAAATATCTAATAACACACTGAAGGTGAAAAAACGAAAGTATGACGAATCATACATTAATCTCGGATTTGTTGATTCTAACGGCTCACCTCTTTGTATGTTGTGCAGCAAACTCCTTTTTAATAGTTCGATGGTACCTGCTAAGATGCGCCGACATTTAGGAACTGTACATCCCGACTTCAAAAACAAAAGTAAAGAATTTTTTCTACGTAAAAAAGAACAATTTGTATGTAAGTATTTGGTTAGTTACCGCAGTGCCCAAGCAGGAGAAGCGCACACTATCGCTGAAAAGCTAATAAAACCATGTGTGGTAGACATAACAAAATGTATGCTCGACGAAAAATCTGTAAAGCATCTTTCTACAGTGCCGCTTTCGAACGATACAGGTACGCGCCGAATTGGGGATATCTCAGCAAACATAAAACAAGAACTGGTTTCAAAATAACAAATTCGTCTTGCAAATGGATGACTCAACTGATGTTGCTGGACTGGTCATCTGCTAGTAATTGTGCGATATCCATATAAACATTCACTCGAAGAAGACTTGCTTATGTGCTCATCGCTGCCTACTAACATAACCGGAGAAGACATTTTTAACACGATTAACATATTTTTTGAAGAAATCCAACTCGATTGGAATGATTGCATTAATATTTGTACCGATGAAGCCAAGGCAATGACAGGTAGAACAGCAGGAGCAATCTCACGAATAAAAATGAAAGCGCCAATTTGTAATTCCAGCCACTGCATCCTGCGTAGATAACCACTCGCTGTTAAGAAAATGCCACCAAATCTAAAATTGGTTCTTGATGAGTTAGTGAAAATAATAAATTTTGTCAAGTCATGTCCACTACAATCCCGATTGTTCTCAATATTATGTGAAGATTATGGTAGCGATCATAAAACACTATTGCTCCATACTGAAGTGAGATGGTTGTCTCGGGGTAAAACTTTAACAAGGCTTTTTAAACTAAGAACAGAATTACAAACTTTTCTTACAGATGTTTTAATTTAAAAGACCGTTTGTCCGATAAAAGCTGGTTATTTAGACTAGCATTTTTAGCAAACATCTTTGTAAAACTTAACCAATTAAACCTGTCACT
Organism: Anthonomus grandis grandis; assembly: GCF_022605725.1. NCBI lineage: Eukaryota > Metazoa > Arthropoda > Insecta > Coleoptera > Curculionidae > Anthonomus > Anthonomus grandis. Next base: position 1,935,433 of record NC_065569.1, on the reverse strand, counting down.
ACAAGGAAAACAGACAACAGTTTTCAATGTGAACAACAAAATAACTGCCTTTAAAAGAAAATTAGATTTTTGGATTACTTGTTTTGGTAAGAGAGAAATCGAAAGCTTTTCATTGCAAAGTGAGTTCCTTAGTCACCATAGTCTTAGTGATACAGAAATATTTCAAAATGAAATATTTGTTGGATTGGTGCAATATCTCAATGATCTGCAAGAGACTTTTGAATCTTACTTTGCTGAAGAACAGAATACAAAACTGAAAATAAACTCATGGATTCAAAACCCTTTTTCATCTAAATTACAAAAGCCTGAAAATATATCTAATCAGATCTATGAATCATTTCTAGAATTGACATCGGATACAACCATAGAATCATTGTTCAAAACAATTTTACTAAATGATTTTTGGTGCAGGGTTCGTGATGAAAATCCACAACTTGCTACAGAAGCTTTGAATGTTCTTCTGCCGTTCCCAACAACGTATTTATGTGAAACCGGATTTTCAGCATATACAGTTACAAAAACAAAATACCGCAATAGACTGGATGCCGAACCAGACATGAGAATTCAACTTTCTTCTATCAAGCCTGACATTACCCAGTTGATGAGGAATAAAAAACAATTATATGCTTCGCATTTAATGAAATTAGTGTTATCATTTGCTTACTAACTCACTACTTACTGAATCTATCTTTTTTTGTATGATTATTAATAAACAATTCACATATAACTACTTTTGCTTTTAATTTAGAGTTTAGGGTGCCGTTAAAAAATTAGTTTTTTAAAACGGTTCCGTCACGAAAAAAGTTTGAGTAACATTATTCTATTGAATAGCAATACCACGAAGAATGTTTTAGCTGGAAAGGAAAGGCAGTGAGAGCAAGTATGAGACAAGGACGAAAATAGAGTCGAGAGTCAGTATATCCTACGTATTTCGAGAGCAGGAATATTTTAATATATAAGCGGGATCGTGAGGCAGAGCAAGGCAATTCAATTCGACGAGACGACGAGACAACCAATACAATTCAATTCAGTTCGGAGCTTAATACAAGCCAATATTTCATGCGTCATAGTATTTTAGAGTTTAGTTGCGCCGACACGAATTTACGTTTACTGCGGAACAATTTGATACTGAAAATATTACTTTGTCAAATGGATATCAGGAAATTCTTTGAAAGAGATGAGTCAAAACAAAACAAAACCTAATATAACTATTTGATTTCTTTATTCAAACCACAAAGTTAACCAATTTTGAATATCGCAATATTACTTTAACTGATAAGTCCGAAGTAAATGATATTTCAATGTAATGTTATTATATTTATTTTAATCTTTATTTTCTGTATTTTCATGCTATGCCTAAACACCGTAATAGTAATTTTGTGTATCCATTTTTTAGGGACAACACGCGAAAAATGGAAAAATGTCGGAAAAGTAGCAGTGGAAGTGATGAAAATGACAACTATGATAAAACTACTCATGTAATGTCAAGATCATTAACATTGCTATGCTAACATGCTAACATTGGACAAGCGTCACATTCTCCAGAAGCTGTTATATATCTGTTGCCGACTATTCTTCTCCATCGACGTTCCAACAAACTTATGACATCTACGTCGATCCTGAAATTATAGTGGACGATGGCTATTATGGAAATAATCTGAGTCGTTATAATGGGTTGGCTACCCAACTATCGACAGAAAAGAAGAGGGAGTTGTTAAAAAATCCTTAAATCTCGCCCAGAAATTACGATATTAAAAATGATTTGAAAAAAAAAGCAATTTGCAAGCCATTTGAAAAAAAAAATTAATCATGCTTGCATCATGCCCAATCCAACCCAACCCAACCTTCATTTAACAGCGACAAATGCTGCAAAAAAATTTCTTGAAAATGTTCCTGTAGACATCTAACTGCAAAGTGGACACCAAAAAGCAATCGATGAAAACAGACAAATATTGTTATCAATTATTTTTTGTATAGTATTTTGCGGTAGACATGATATCTCTATTAGGAGAAAACAAACAGATAAGGGTGTTTTAGTAGATTTGATGAAGTTGAGAATCAATTCAGGGGATGACAAATTAAAGAGTCACCTAGAAAAGTGCCATCGCAATGCAGTTTACACATCTCCAAAAATACAACACGAATTGATAAATTTATGTGACGAAGTTATTAAGGAGAATATAATAAGTGAGGTTCAGAAGACCATGGCTTACGCAGTCTTAGTTGATGAAACAGCAGACCTAGCTGGGAAAGAACAGCTGTCAATAGACGTGCGATTCTACGACGAAAGCAAAAGGAAAATCAGAGAAGAATTTGTAGGGTTCATTGAACTAAAAGCACAAAATGCTTCAGCAATTGCCGAAGCAATTGACAATTTCTTGATTAGTTTTAACCTCCCAACCAAAGATTGCGAAAGGTGTGGATTCGATGGCTCTTTACAATGGCTGGGAAAGTGGGTGGCGTACAAGCCATTTTGAGAAAAAAATATCCTCGTGCTTTATATTTGCATTTTTTTAAGTCACAAACTTAACCTTGTTGTGAATGATGCGAACGAAGTGCCAGAAATTAGAAATACTTTCGCCACTGTAAAGGATGTTATAAAGTTTTACAAAGAATCATCTACATGTCGAAATTACGCTCTAAACCTATCACGCATGTGTGAGACGGGATGGTCCGAAAAATACAAATCAATCAGAAAAATCTTTTCCTTCCTCAATGAAGAATGATGATAGTTTTAAGCATGTTTCAAGGCAGAACATGATCTTTCAGTAGTACACTTTGAAATAGAAAGTTGAAACAAACAATTTAATGCAATGCAAAAAATACTTTTTTTACACTTAATTTGCCTTGAATTTTGCCGCCCTAGGCCATAGACTATATCTTCTTTACGGTAAGTCCGCCACTGTGTACAGATCTAACAATATTTTTTAAACTTACTCCTTTCAATAAAAGTTGCTATAATGCAATTTTATGCTCCCTCCAGTTTTTGTAGTATTTTTTAAATACTTTCCAGTAAAACCTACAATAAACAAATCTTTTTAATACAAATACAAATAGGTTTTTAAACCTATCATTGTAATAATTTTGTCCATGATGTCAATTTTGTTAATAATTAATAATATTAATAATTATACCACTTATATAATAATAATTAATATAAGTGGGACGATTTAGTTCGCCTTATATATTTTTAAATCTTACCTTTCGAGTCACTTCTGTTGCAATTATAATATCAAATCTTAGAATTTGTTAGAGTTGTTTTACAAAATACATATGCACAGGGGCAAGGAAGGTGTTCTGTTTCTAAACATATTCATCGATTCTCTGTTTTCAAGTTTACACGCATTTTCAAAAGAGGAATTTTTCAGCTATAATTAACACAAGATGTGAAAACCACAACACTGTCAAAGTCCCGATTAAATATTTGCACCAAATACGCTATTTACTAATAAGTACGGATCGTACTTAACGATTACGTAAGCAGCTCCAGACGCGAAGGAAGTCTCTCACACATAAATTCCTTCACACATAATTCCTTCACATATAATAATATTAATTTAGCTTATTGATGTTAGATTTTGGATTAAAAATAGAAAGTAGAAATAGATATATGTTATTTTAAGCTCAAAAATAAGGTCTTCAAAGCAAAAAAAGTTATTAACATTCTTATTCCTAAAACCGCTTCAAAAAAATTTGAAATGGTAACACGGCATTTGTGAAGTTCTATTTTTTCTTTAGTGTTTGGCTGAAAAAAGATGTATTTGAGTGTTTTTGTGGACCATTGTGATAGTAAAAACATGTGCTGTTTGTCCCGCACCATGGGAAAAAGGCGATTTAAGCCGATCTTTTCACAAGTTCACTCATATAATATATAGTTTACTCATATACTATGTCATAACATCAAATCAGGAGCAACCGTGGCCATAAACGTAGAATAATAAAAACTTATTAAGAAATCTTTAATAATTATAAAATATTTAATTTCTAATTGAATCTAAGTGATTTTAGTAGTTATCGATAATTTCTGATACGCGCCGTTATTTTGCATAACTACCAACGGTTTCAGTATTTACGCATAATTCCCAATATGTCTAGCTATTATGCGTATTAGCGGTAACATATATATACAAAAGTATACGATACTTCGAGGGAATGAAGAATGAATCCCAAATGAATATCGACCGGTAGCGTCGATATCTGTAATATCTGGATGAAGCATTAGTTTGTTTTCTTTTCGTTTGACACTTGGTATTGACAGACAACATTGGCAGCTGTCAGTAACAACAGCTGTGTTAAATGTGAGAAGGCGGCAAGCTATATTTGTATATATTTGTGTTCTGTGTCTTGAATACTAACTATTACCTCTATTTTTTTTCTTTTACGTTGTAGGCAATGGTCAGAAAATAAGTGTGAAATTCCAAAAAAGACCCTTTTACAATTCCAGCTTATCGTGTACGCACCGATGGAAGACGGCAAGGTAGAAAGTGGCGTGCATAGGGCTGGTAGATGAGATTTTAACTCTCTTCCTGAATAAGGAGGCAGCAATGGCGAAGGGGGTCCATGCAAGAAGGACCCATGTATTTAATTTAAAATAGCGTAAGTTAAAATATTTCTGATTTAATGTTTGACACTTGCTGAATAAATCGGGTAAGGGAGCAGTCACTTACCTGTCTAAGAAATGTATATCCCTGTTTCTCTTATTAAGAAATTTAATTATATAGTTTATAACACTTTTGAGAGTATAGGTATTTGCTTTTTTGTTGCCCTATTCTAAGTCATAATATTTATTATATCAAATAAACAGCTTCTACCATTTATTACTTCTATCATTATAAAACTTATGGAACAATATAATAATGAAATTCGTAAAAGGCCTGTAATAGTATTAGCAAACAGATACCAAGTATTAACCCTATAACAAAAACTAATTTTTAATTCACTAGAAGATACTGTATATATGTCTTTGCAAACTCATTTAGTTCAGAGCTCCGCAATTTTAATAATTACTAAGAAACTAGCACATAAAAGATCAAAGGAAGCGGCAATCAGATGGAGTATATCCTTTAATTTTTTAAGGTTCAGAGAGCAATGGGTGGTTTTGCAAATTCCTTGGCAATGAACAATTTATTAATTAATATAATTAAGAATAACTTAAAGAAAATTCCCAATATTTTTGATTATCATTAATAGCAATAAAGGATTGTGGCATTGCTCAAATATTCTTTAAATGGTAAGATTGCTGTAGTAAGATTACTTAAAAAACTTATTTTGTAAATAAAGCACTTGCTTACAGTGTATGGAAAATCATGTGATACTTATTGTAAACTTGATGCTTTCTTTATCATCCATTATTGGGAGATCACAAGTAAAGATTGGGGGCTCTCTCTGTGGCTTTTGATATTTTGTTCGGTTTGGTCAATATTTGCAGTTGATGTGACATTTTTTATAGAGATTAGGCCTTGTTTTTTCTCAAAAATAAGCATGTGGTGCCCACTGACACGCCACTGGACCTAATAATTTCAATCTAGTTACAGCTAAATAAGCGTCTTATAACTTCAAATAACTGCACCAAATTTCAACCAAATCGGTTTAAGAATAGTTATGGTATTTTTAAAATACCGTTTTTTTGAACCTTCATCACTCTGTATCTCAGAAACGAAGCAACTCCCGACATAGGAACTTTTTTCATAAAATGACCTAACGATTCACCCTGTATAGTTTCGTACCATAGTTAGGAAACACCCTATATATATAAACCAGTAAAACTTATATATATATATATATATATATATATATATATATATATATACATTTTATACATTTTACTGGTTTTTAGTTTAAAAAATTATTTTTTGCCGTTTATGATTTGAAATATGAGTTTGCATAGTCATGCCTAGCACACAAGCAATATCAATATTGGTAAATATATTATCCATGCAACTATTTAACCTAGTTTTTTCTGTAATTGTTGGTTAGAAATTAAATGAGTTCATGATTGTTAAGAGTTCTTCTTTATTTCTATTAGGTTTTAAAAGTTCAATATTAAAGTCACCTGCTATAAATGCTTACTTTTTACTGGCTGTCAAACAAAAGTTACTTTTTTATCATCTTTTGAAATGAAAAATGCCTTGTTTTAATTGATTAATTTTCAACAGTTTTAACCTATTTTGGTACAGTAATTTCAGTAGTTTACTCTGGTATAGTATTTTTCATTCTGTGGTATTCATAAAACGATTATTTTAGATAACGGATTTGAATTCCAAAATGAAAGTGTTAAAGAATTATTCAAATCACATAATATTAAAATGCATTTTACAACCCCACAACAGCCCGAATCAAACAGCCCTGATAAAAGATCAAATTCAACTTTAATTGAACATATTAGACTTTTCAAAGAAAAAGATAAAAATGAAGACATTGTATGTTTAATGCCATATGCAGTTATTGGTTATAACAATAACTTGCCTAAATTTGACAAAATTATTAATACACTACAACTTTGTTATTTTTAGGTTTAGGCTATTAGTGTAAATAAACTTTTTTATTAAGAAAATTATTATCTTCTGATTTATGTAAAAATATACAGGGGATTCCATTTAACAAAAGTACATTTTTCACATTTTCTCGAAAACGCGATGTTCAATTTTTTTTCTGTTTTCACCATTTTAATCAACAGAAAAAATCCTACTAGTTTGCTAATTTAACCGACCCTGTATCTTAAATATTAACAAAGATATCAATAGTGCCGACTTAATCGGAGGCACCCTGTATATATATCACTAGTATCAGTTATACCTATTCTGTATCGCCAAAATCAATTTTTCTTAAACTTACCCCAAAAGCCATTCCTTATGGTTAGCGATAGGACATATTCTTATATGGATAAATAATTATCTGCCGAACTACAGTATTTATGTAAAGATTCTCATACTGTCTGCATAATGCTATAACGTGTCGCCCTTTTTGCATAGAACTCCAAGATATTCAAGTTAATAGAATTATGGATGGAAAATGGTTGATATCCATTCCAGGCCAATTGAATGCTCCAGTGTCATACCCAATTTTCAAAGACAATGTCTTACTTCATAGTTCTTATTTGGTAGAAACTACCAATGAATGCATTATCCAAATCAAGCCATTCATCTCAAGAACTTATAAACTGAGCCAACTAACAATGAATGATTCAAGAACCGAAGCCATTCAAGAACAAAAAAGACATTTCAAAGAAATTAAGACTCAATAATAATTATTTTATTATGTATTTTCTTTATAAGAAACTCGATTTATACAGGGTGTTCCACTATCAATGTCACAGGCTGTAACTTTTTTATTTTTAAGTATAATTTTTTTAAAGAAAATGTATACCCAAAATTACTTAAAAACACTACTCCCGACATGTGATCCCCTAAAAATGACCTCAACTTTTTTTTTCAAATGACATCACCATTATTTCTTTTATTATTTGGAATGCTTGCAACATTATTAATTAAATTTCATTAAAAAAGCATGTATTAACATCAACCTAAGAAATTTAAAATTTTTTAAAATTAGGCTTTTTTCATCATTTTCAAGTTTATTATCTATAATAAAATGAGGTAGTATATTGAAAAGAAGAAACAAGCTCAGAGATCAATTGATTAATTCTCAGCTCCTGTGTATATAAAAAATATCTATTATACCTCAAGTAAATTATTGCATTTAAGACTTATTGAACTTACATTAAATCAAATATAACAAAAGGTTTCGTTAAAAATTTAAGGTCATATATCTTCTTTTCAATATTTGAGCATATGACATAGTATTTTCTAAATTGATTTTTACTGTATTACTGATGTAATACCCAACAACATAGATAACTCTTCATGAATTCGTCACAACAGTATAGATTTTACTTAAACATATTTTTATCCAACATGTAGAGCAGAATAAGCATTTATAGATGTAGCAAGCTATCATAGCTCAAGCTACAATTATTTTTTATTTATAAGTGAATATAAAGAAACATATTTCCAAATATTTAAATTATCTGTTTTATTGCTTTTTTTAGTGCAGTTACAGCAAGTTGGTCTTTGACAAGCAGATGTATATACCGGGTGGTGCGTCGCCGAGCGGAACATAGGAAAACCCATGTGAATTTTAAGGGGGTCAATTATTGGCTTCCCTGTACATTTTATACAAAAAATGTAAGATAACTTTTTGAAGAGACCAATCTGGCAAACCCTTGTGCAAAGTTTAAAAAAATTTTAATAAGCGAATCTTAAATTATTTAATTAAATGTAATTGCTAAGTTTGCAAATTTTTGGTTCAGGTAAAACCAGTAAAATGAATATTGTCACTGACGTGAGGAAAAGTGACAATAAATTAGTGACAGTCGATATTTGAAAACAAGTATGAATTATTCAATCGACGAAAAAATAGCCATAATTAAGTTAATAAATAATTACTTAATAAATAATAGTCATAATAAAGTCTTACTTGATACATTCAAGTAAGATTGTGAGATTGATATAACAAAAAAAATTACATTTCTTGTATTCGGCTGTATGTCAGATTTGACAAAGCCTTATAACAAATTGTTTGCTGGTGTCTGGTTTTACCTGAACCGAAAATTTGGTAATTTTGCAATTACATTTAATTGAATAATTCAAGATTCGCTTATTAAAATTTTTTGAAACATGCACGAGAGTTTGCCAGATTGATCTCTTCAAAAAGTTATCTTACATTTTTTATGTAAAATGTACAGAGAAGCCAATAAATGACTTCCCTAAAATTTACATGGGATTTTCTATCTTCCGCCCGGCGACGCACTACCCGGTATAAGATCACGGTTCTCATCTGGTAGGCCACTATTCGACTCTGAAAAATTTTGTTTTTCTCCTTATTTCTAAAGTTTGAATATTAAAGTCCTTTAGCATGGTTTTATACGAAACTATGTACAAGTAAACATTACCTATGTTAATATAAAGATAACATGTGAAGTTCCTTGAATTCCTTATATTACTTTGAAAACTTTATATTACTTTGAAAAACAACTTTCAGATCCTTTACCTCTGTTTTGTTAATTAATAATTTATTATTTATGAAATAAGGAAATTTGATATCGATTTTGCTCAAACAATTTTCTACAAAGTTAATATCTTCTTGCAACTTCTAGATCTTAAAGTCGTCAACAAAAAGAAAACTTTCCCAGTGTTTTACCACCCTTGGATGGCTATCAAGAAGAATTAAAAAGAGCAACGACCTCAAATTACCACCCTGTGGCACAGCAGAAACTGCAGAAAAACCCTCAGACATTGATTTTGCAGCTTTAAAAACCTGTTGTAGTGAAGTCAGGTATGTTTTCAAATTGTAGCGTTTTTATCGTTAAGGTGTAAATTAAAACACTCGATTTACAAAAATAGTTAACCGATTTATTTTATACGTACACACTAAACACGATAACTTAAGACTACTTGAAATATTTATTTACTACTATTTATGTCAATTTGATAGCGCCATGAAATGTTTTAAGTCTCCAGATCCACTTTTTTGTGACTTAATTCATCATATTTCTTATACCTGTAATTTTAGAGTAGACAACAATGTAATGTTGGATTCACTTAAGGTTGAGGAATTTTATTTTGATTTTGAAAATAGGAACTATCAGGGTTTAGATGATTATTTTTTTTTCTATAAATTGGGATACTATTTTTAATGATAACAATATTAACATTATGGTGTCAGAGTTCTATAACATTTTAAATTTTTGTATACAATGTTTTGTGCCTAAAAAAAAATATAAGACATCTAGCTTTCCTCCATATTTTTCTACCGAATTAAGAAGATTGGTATTTCTCAAAAAAAGTAAGCATAAAAAATATGATGAAATAGATTATCATGAATTTACCGTTCTGAGAGCTCAGTGTAAAAGGTTAAGTCAAGAGTGCTACAGAAATTATCTTGCTACTTTGAATGAGAACTTGACTAGTAATCCGAAAAATTTTTGGAAGTTCGTTAATAAGAAAAGAGCATCTAACTTTGTGCCAAGGGAAATGTTTTTAGATAATAGGATTGCGACTGATGGTCAGCAGATTGTTGATTTATTCGCTACTCACTTTTCTGCAGTCTATTCAAATGCAAATATAACCCCACCTGAAAAGTCTTTTAGCCAAATTAATATTGACTGTCCTGTCATAAGTCTGGCTGAGGTGTTTGATAAGCTGGGGGCTTTGCCTAATAAGTTAATGATTGGTCCAGATGGAATCCCCAATATTCTTTTAAAAAACTGTCGATATGCACTATCACAGCCACTATGTAAACTTTTTAACTTATCTCTTATTTCTGGAACATTTCCAGACATATGGAAGGAAGGTTATATTTCTCCTATTTTTAAATCAGGGTCGAGGGATGACGTCAGAAATTATTGTAGTGTGTCCATAGTGTCATCCATCCCCAAAATTTTTGACAGCCTTATGTTTGCCCATTTAAATTGGCAATGTAGAGAAATTATTGTTGAGGAACAGCATGGTTTTAGAGGTGGTCGGTCCACTCTTACAAATTTACTCATATACCACAACAAGTTGTCAGATGCCTTGGAGAGGGGGTATCAAATTTATGCTGTATATACAGACTTCTCCAAGGCATTTGACAAGGTAAATCATTTGTTATTAATTGGAAAATTGAGAAATATAGGTTTTTCTGATAGATTGCTAAAATGGTTGCTTAGCTTTCTTAGTGATAGAAAGCAAGTGATTAAACTTGGTAATTTTATGTCTGGGGTGATTGAAGTTTGTTCTGGAGTGCCGCAAGGGGGACACTGCTCTCCTTTGCTATTTAGTTTGTTTGTTAATGACCTTAGGGATGTCTTGGAGTATTGTGAATTTTTAATGTTTGCTGATGACCTCAAACTTTTCTTGGTTATTATGAATGAACTTGATATCAGCCTCTTACAGAAAGATCTTGATGGCCTTTCTCTGTGGTGCCAAAATAATTTGTTAGATTTGAATATTAATAAATGCTTCCAAATTTCATTTCATAGGAAAAAAAGTAGGATACCATCATTTTACACAATTAACGGCCAGAAACTTCAATTAAAGGATGTTGCTAACGATTTAGGAATACTGTTTGACACGAAATTAAACTTCTGCAATCATATAGACCAAATAGTAGTAAAAGCTAATAGAATGTTAGGTTTTACTCTTAGAAATTGTGAGGGGTTATCGTTGCAAGCTGTCAAATCTGTATATGTGAGATTGGTACGATCACAGCTTGAGTATGGCTCAATTATCTGGACTCCCCAGTATAATGTCTATAAGTCATTACTGGAGAGTGTGCAAAACAAATTTTTAAGATATTATAACTACATGTTTAATTTGGATCTTATTGCTAATCATGATTATTCCCAAATATTGAATTATGTTAAAGTTTTGTCTTTGGATAAAAGAAGAACAATGTTTGACATCTGTTTTATCTATAAGTTGTTGAATGGTATTACATCCTGTCCGGATTTAATAATAATAATAATAATAAATGTCTTTTATTCAAAATTTACAGATGTAGTTGACAATAATAATATTCTATAATTAAGTACCCGAGAAGCAGGGCGCAGTCTAGCTAAGACAGCTACTCTACTGAACCCTACTCAACGGTCATAAACTTAAGCTACAATATAAAGATTAACTCTATTAAATTCATTAAATACCCAAATAAAGAACAATATATATATAATTTAAATAAATAATAAATAGCTAAATATAAAAGATTGACAAAAATAAAATAAATAATTAAAGGCCTAAATTACGGGTTGAAGGTTAAATGTAAAAGATATTTCATAAACTTTGATTTAAATGACTTCTGATCTAAAGTTGACAATTCAGTTGGTAGGTTATTGTAGAGTTTAATGGCATTGTACGTAAAAGAACGTTGAAACATTGCAGTCGAATGACGAGGAAGTGTCATCCTCTCCGGAAATCGGATCACTCTTGTGTGAACGTTTAAACGAGGAACAAATTTATTCCGTAAAGTGGAGGGAAGGGAGGGGTTTAATAAAACTTTAAACAAAAAATTACCTAAGTGTAACTCTCTGCGCCTGTCCATCCTTAACCAGTTAAGCTCTTTAAATGTGTGTGAAATGTGATCGTATTTTCGTAATCCAAATATTAGCCGTGAGCAAGCATTTTGAACTTTCTGAATACGATTTTTATCTGCAATGTCTAAGGAAGGACCATAAATAAAATCACAGTAGCTGAAGTTGGACAGGACCAGAGACTCACAAAGCATTTTTCTCAAATGAAAACTAAGAACCTGACGACTATTATATAAGATTTTCAATGATAAAAAAATGACTTCTGAATTAACAATTTAACATATTCACGAAACCTCAACTCAGTATCCAGGACAATGCCTACATTTTTTGCACGATCCATCTTGGGAAGAGGAACATCATTTAATAAGATATTTAAATTATTTTTAAGAAAATCTTTATTAGGTCCAAAAATCATAACATTTGATTTAAGAGGGTTAAGTTTTAGATTATGGCAAGAAGAAAGCTGGTTAAGTAAATTCAGGTCATGGTTTATTAAAGAAGATGCATGCAAATAATCCTGATGATTGAAGTGAAGATAAACCTGGTTATTTACTTTCCCAAGTTAAATTTTCTATTCCTCAGAGAACACTTAGACAAAATAACTTATTTCATATTGGGTTCCATAGAACCAATTATGGTAAAAACTTTTTTTTGGTGAGATCTCTAGATTTTTTGTATCGGGAGGAGAGGCTAGATGTTTTTGGCAATTCATATGGGTCTTTTAAGGGTAGTTTAATGAAAATTTTGAATACTTAGTATTGTTCAATTAATATTTTTAATTAATATGTTGTTTGATGGGTGAACCAAGTGAGAATTTATGTTCCTAATCTATTAGTTAATACAAATATATTTTTTTTTGTTTATTTACTTTAGAGTCTTTTTTTTAACTCTTAATAGTTTAATAGTAAGGATGATTAATTATTGACATAACTGTTTTTAATAATATTAATATAATAATATAAAAGTTTTATAATTAATTTTTTTTGTAATGGGGGTATAAAAAAAAAAAAAAGAATAAGCATTGATAGATGTAGCATCTCAAGTTACAATTTTTTTTATTTATAAGTGTATATAAAAAAACATATTTCCAAATATTTCAATTATCAGTTTTATTGGATTTTTTTAATGCAGTTACGGCAAGTGGGTCTTTGACAAGCAGATGTATATATAAGATCACTGTCTCATCTGGTAGGCCTCTATTCGACTCTGAAAAATTTAGTTTTTTCTCCTTATTTCTAATGTTTGAATATTAAAGTCCTTTAGCATGGTTTTATACGAAACTGTGTACAAGTAAACATTACCTATGTTAACATGAAGATAACATGTGAAGTTCCGTGAATTCCTTATAACAATACCAAGTGCACCACACACTTTAGGGTCAAGTGGGGTAATTGTAAATGAAATATGCAATTTTTATAAATGTCAATATTTTTAATTATATTTGTAAATAATTTAAAAATCATTGGATATATTATAGGCTTCCTTAGAGTATTTACTTTTGATCTAAGATGGTTTCTATCAAGTTTTTTGCAGTTTTATGGAATTATGGTTCATTTACAATTACCCGGTGCTATTTACAATTTTCCCTGATATTTGGGATAAATGTAAATTAAGTTTAGTCTAAATATCGGTGATAATATTTCAAAACAAAGGGTAATTGGAAACAAATGGGCCGATAATAATTTTTCCTTGACTAACATTATGGTAGTTTTATATCAAAATCTGTCATTTACCATTACCCCATGTGCAACGTTTACAAATACACCATTAAATAATACTAAACATTTGAGAGTAGTTTTTATTAAAGAAAAGATGCCTACAAAGCCACTTCTTAAAAAAACATAAAGAAAAATAAAAAACTTAACTCTAGTTAACAGTTCTTGCCCAATTATGGTCTATTTTTCAAATACACATAACATAGCCAGGAAAAATATACAGCAATTTTCTTTTTTTTAACTTAATTTTGGGGTCTGGTAAAATTGCTACTATTGAGCTGAACTCAATCTCTGTAGTTGGTTCTTCTCAAGCAGCAAAAAAGTTGAATATTTATCTTCTCTTCCAAAACAACTGACATAGATTTCCCCCTCGCCTATAGATACTTGTTCAATACATACTACATATTGATAATGGTTTGTTTTCCTTGGGCCCCTCCAAAAAGTCTTATCACTAAAAACATGCCGGGTTTAAGTTTGTTCCATTCTGGCTGTTCATAATCTACTTCTTTCAAATTTTCTTTTATGCAAGATTCTAGAAAATCAGAATCATCTGATGCATTATCTGAGCTATAATTTGTATTGTTTTCATTGAGGTCTTCATTGTCTGAATCAGATTCAATTGGATTTTTCTTTTTCCCTGTCTTTTTTTGTTTCTTCTGTTTCTTTTTTAAATCTTTATTTTCTTTATTCTTATTTTTCTTGACTTCTTTTTCCCTTCTTTGAGCTTCAATAATTTTCATTTTTTCCACGACTTTTTCATTAGTAAGTATTTCACTGTATTTTACAGATTTTAATTTTGGTACTGGATTAATTTTTCTTTTAACAACCTCTAATTTTTCGTAGCTGGTATTCATTGCTTGACAGAAAATATCTATTATTTTACTTGGGGTTTTAATTGGAGTTTTATGGGTAGAGGTCGAAGGAATAGCAAGTTCAGGACCAGAGATTTTAGAAACGTTTTTTTTCCAAATTTATATCAAGTGTGCTGTTTTCTAAGGTAGTATTGGCTTGATTATTTACACTTAATATTTTAAGATTTTCAATAGGAGATTGCCTCAGAGATTGCTCTTCAATATTTTCTGTAAATTGTGTAGGGCTAGTGCATGGTGTGGATGAGTTTTTAGATTTTAGCTGGTTTTATTTATACCTTCTTAACAAAACAGGATTAAAATCTGCCTCATGAAATTTTGTTGAATCGACTGGAAATGTGCCAGTAGAAATAAAACCTTTAATGATGTTATCATGTTTCATAGAATCTCTCCAAACCTCTCCTAATAACTAAACAAATTGGGATTTTAATAACCTGATGTTACCTTTACCAATTTGTTTTTTCACTGGACCGAAGACACATTTATCCAATGGTTGGATCTTATCAGTCAAATGACTCGGAAATTTGTAAACTTGAATGTTGTTATCAAGTGCCGCATTTACAATACGACAGCTTATGTGAGAACTATGCCCATTATACATTAAAAGAGCTGTTTGATTTGGTGTTCCCCATGTCCTTCTTTCATTCTGAACCTCTTGCACAAAAGCTGTAAAAAACCATTCAAAAAACTGGGGTTCCTCCATCCAACCATTGGATGAAGTAGTGTATAGGGTCCCTGGGTAAGCTTTTTCTGAAATCCATCTTGGTTGAACTGCTGCTCCTTTAAATAGTATATAGGGGGGCAAATACGAACCGTCTGCACAAATTGTTGCCAACACTGAAATGGATTCTCTGCCTGATCCTGCTGTGACACGTACTAAAGCTAAAACCAAAAAGGAAGGTAATACAATGTTAGTTAAAAATTAAGGAAACTTACATTTTCCTTTTTCTTCTAATGCCTTTAGTTTGTGTGGATCAGTACCAAATCCACTTTCATCTGTGTTAAAAATAAATGATGGTTTTTCTTCCAAATTATAATTCTAAACAAGCTGCGAAAGTTCATTATAAAAATCATAAACAACTTCAGGGTCTCTGGCGTCTTTTCTTGATTTTTTAAGTAGTTCGAGTTTTTTAAATGAAATTGAGGGATTCCGTTTTAAAAACTCGTAGTACCAATCGTCTCCGGGTATACCATC
Source organism: Anthonomus grandis grandis (assembly GCF_022605725.1). Classification (NCBI taxonomy): domain Eukaryota; kingdom Metazoa; phylum Arthropoda; class Insecta; order Coleoptera; family Curculionidae; genus Anthonomus; species Anthonomus grandis. The sequence goes on along the minus strand of NC_065569.1, from coordinate 1,919,590 downwards.
TTTAAAGGGATTTTTAATTTGAGAAATCTCGACATATTGAGCCACAATATTCTTAATTTCTTCTTTGTCACAGTGATAACCCATCCTAGCACGAGCTTTAATACACTGTACCAACTTTTCTTCTTCTTTTGACAACACTGATGGACGCCCAGCACCTATTTTATCTACAGAGATATTGCGTCCTTTAATTCGATGAAAAATACAGGATTTGGGAACACCGTAAAAGTTTTCAGCTTGTTGATATGTCTTTTTTTTTAACCTCATCCCACTAAATACAAATGCAACCTGATCATGTACATTATAGTCCAAGGTTAAAACATTGCTGCAGAAGCACCATCTACATTTTAAAGCCCGCGGCTATTTGACAAACACGCCTTTTACATGTACCCCGTTTTTACAATTACCCCACTTGACCCTATTAGTAATATTCTCAAAATGACTATTGAATTTTATATTACTTTGAAAAACAACTTTCAGATCCTTTACCTCTGTTTTGTTAATAAATAATTTATTAGTTATGAAATAAATAAATTTGATATTAATTTTGCTTAAATCAATTTTCTACAAAGTTTATATTTTCTTGCAACTTCTAGATCTTAAGTCATCAACAAAAAGGAGACTTTCCCAGTGTTTTACCACCCTTGGATGGCTATCAATAAGAATTAAAAAGAGCAACGCCCTCAAATTACTACCCTGTGGCACAGCAGAAACTGCAGAAAAACCCTCAGACCTTGATTTTGCAACTTTAAAAATCTGTTGTAGTGAGGTCAGGTATGTTTTCAAATTGTAGCGTTTTTACCGTTAAGGTGTAAATTAAAACACTCGATTTACAAAAATAGTTTATAAACCGATTTATTTTATACGTACACACTAAACACGATAACTTAAGACTACTTGAAATATTTATTTACTACTACAGTAGGCTCGCGTTAATGTGAACTCAAAAAATTTCGACTTAGTTCGCATTACTGAAATGTTCACATTATGGAGATTATATTAAAAATAGCTAAAATTAAAATAAAAGGGAACTACATTGTACTTTATTTATTTTTGTATTTATTTATAAATTTATTTATTACAGTTTTAAGCATTATACAAAAGTTTTATTTAAAAAAAGATGTAATTTTTGTTTGCACTTTTTTTTGCGACAGGTTTAATGCTACAGCCTTTTCTTCTAAACCTTTTAGTGTAATAATGTCCTTTATGTCGACATAGTTTTGACTGGCCCATTGTGTGACAATTTTCAAGGCTGCAAGAGCCTCTAAATGCGTAACTTTTTTTTCTTCAAAAGTTAATATCTCGCAGTCACTATCTTCTGAATCATTGCTACCGAGATTTTCCTCCACTGCGTCTGTATTCCATTCCTCAATGTCTTTGGGATTATGATCAATCTAGAAACAATCATATCTCAAAGAAATTCTAAAACTATTACAGACTTTCTTCTTTTAATTTCCAAAAATCGGAAATTAAAAGGAGTAACTAGCACTAAATAATACCTGTTCAATTGTTTGAAGCAATGTGGTTTCATTAACTGTACCTACTCTAAAATCATTTTCCCACATCTCTTTTAGTCGAGCTAAAGGTAGGTAGGTCATCCTCCTCCAAATTTTTTCCCAAAATATTATTCCAACATTTTGAAATTACTGAAGCCTCTATTTTTTGCCAGGTCATATGCAATTGCATAATAGCATCTAGGTCTAAAGTTATAACTCTTAGGGCCTCAGCTACTCCTTGACCCTTTGATACAATTGAACTTAATAGGCCTTTTTTGTAAAATAGTTTGGTTATTCGCAAAACATTTTGGTCTAATGGTTGAATTAATGGTGTAACATTTGGGGGCATGTAGACAACAAAAATGTGTCCATCAGAAGTTTTTAATTCTTCTGTCGGTGAATGCGAAGAGGCATTGTCTAACAGGAGAACGGCTTTTAAAGGAAGGTTTTTGCTTTGTAAAAATGATTTAACCTAAAAACCCAATTTAGTCTTAAAAAATTAAAAAGCAAACAAAACTTTCACTTACCTCTGGAACAAAATGCTTAAAAAACCAATTTAAAAAAATTTTCCATTGCAGGCATTTTTAGTGCTTTTATAGATGACTGGATTATCAAATCCTTTAAAACATCTGGGTGATTTTGCTTTTCCTAGTACTAAAGGCGTTAGTTTGTGCGATCCTGTAGCATTTGTGCACCCCAAAGGAGTTATTCTTTGTTTAGCTATTTTTAGACCAAGCGCCGTTTTTTCAAAAATTGCAACATAGGTTTTATCTGGCAATAACTTTCAATATAAACCCGTCTCATCTGCATTATAAATTTGATCTTCACTAAGATTAAGCTGCTTCGTCCTTTTTCTTAAGCCTTCAATAAAGGGATTTACAAGGTGAGGCTGCGACGACAACTTTTCACCTGCAATTATAAGCAGCCTTATACCATATCGCTATTAAAATTTTTGATTTAATTTTCTATGTAAATCTAGAGCCTTTTCTTTAAGCATATCACCTCATAGTTAAACATTTAAACCATTTTAAAAGGCCACTGCGCAAGATGCGACACTCTCTCTTATCTAATAAACATCAACTAAATGACCAAACAAGGTTTCAAATGCGTAAACCCAATATCCACTAACAAGAGACTAGACAAGTCTACACAGATTTCTTAAGATTACTAAAGATTTCTTAAAATTCACATTATCGAAATATGGATTTGTTCACACTATAGAATTAACATAGAAAATTATTGGTGTTCACATTAATGAGTTGTTCATAAAATCGTAAGTTCACGTTACCGCGAATATACTGTATTTATGTCAATTTTAAAAGTCGCGCCAACGTTCTGAAGAATTAACTTGACTCCTAGAACCTTTTAAGCGGTTTTTATTATAGAGAAGGAATAAAAATTAAAGTTTATGAAAGAAAACTCAATTTTTTTAAAATAACGTACAGTGATGCTATGGGTACGTTAGGGTCTTAAGTATCTCTGAACAATACAAAATTTGTATTTGCAATTCACTACAGAATACAAGTTAACACATATTCGAAATTTTAAACATGTGCGTGAAATAATAGAAGAGCGCATATTTATTGTGAAATATTTTTAGTTATTTAATTTAATTATCTAAAATTCACAAACTGTTAAAGTGACAAATATTCTTTCAAAACTTAATTCAACCGCTTATTTGTCCTCAAAGAATTCAAAATTGATTGTTTTTTCAAGAATTCTTTATACCACTCAAGACATTTCAAAACATGACCAACTTAGCTTTATAATCCGTTATGTAAAAATAATTTATTGTGACATTAAAAAACCACTCTGCATTCCATAATATAAACCTAGGGTTGAATGATGCTGATCTACTTCAAGTTAATTTTTTTTAAAGATATAATTACCAGAATATGTTTTTTTAGTGCCAGTGTTAAGAGATGGGATTAGGGAATTCAATTCCGCACCAAAACTTCAATCCCGCAAACCTGCGAGATAAAAATCATCGATCCCGCGGATCCGCAAGAATGCGGGATTGTTAACAATATATATATATATATATATATATATAACTTTTTGTAATAAACCTATTAAACATGCTAATTGCTAAGAAAAGGTCTTATGTCTTATGCAATTATAAACAAACTATGGTAGATGCAAAAAAGTGTTTATTTCATATACAAAATACATTAGTTAGTGGTTCAAGTACTTAGTTTAAAGGTCACTTGTCACATTGATTTTGGAAGTATTTTCGGAGAAAAGATAACATATCCAAGGTATTATCTTTTAAGTTTGATCTTAGTTTATTGCAAATATATCCTGCAGCTGAAAACGCACGCTCAGCTTTTACACTTGTCGGCGGAATAGACTTCACACAGTTGTAAACAGCTTCCAAGTATATATCCCTATTCCCTCCGCATTCAAACAGGGCTCTTTCATGGTTTAGTAAATGGTCAAGTGTTACTCGTGCTCGTACAGTCATAGGAGAAGCCTTTGATTCTGATACCCAGGCAGTACGAAGACTACGATTTAATTCCTCTTCTAAATTTAATGCCGATAGTTCACGTCTTGTTGTTAGATTAGATAAAGGTATATTATCCTCCTCAACAAAAGTGGTCTGGGCTTTGGTTTGGCCTTCTAAAGACTTCTCTATTTGCAGCCTCTCAATCAAACTCTTTATTTCTGTTCTTAGTCTTGATTTGCTATGAAGTAAAAATATATCTTCTTGACCGTTGGTAGATGCTGACTGTTGTTCCAGAAATTCCAGATATTTGCCTGGATTTTCCAAATTCAGTAACATACTTGTCAGTGATGAACGGCGCTCTTTTATCCTAGAACGTAAAGCTTTAGCCAGTTCTTTACTCAATGCAAAATTATGACTTTCCAATTTGCTGATCATGAATCGCAGTGTAGTTTCAGCAGTAACTAGTGTTGCATCTTCGCGGCACAAAACGCTTACAGCCAGCTTAACTGGTTCTAATGCACGTTCAATATATGTCAACGTATTACATTCATCTTCAGTAAATGAATATGAAGATGATGTAATTTTAATTGAATAAAAACTCTCTGACGAGGTTGAACCTTGAAATCATTGCTGCAAGGCTGCTCCAACTTGTTTTACAATCTTTGACCATTTGCAATTCTCTGCCAAATTTTCCTTTAATATAATTTTGCAATAAGTCATTTCTTATGGGAGATTTTGAACTAAAATATTTTACAATTTTCGTACTTTCTGAATCAGCGTCCTGAAACAAATATATTATTTAAGTTTATTTTAAGTTGAGAAATAGTTTTTTTACCTGTTACTTGGTAGTAAATCTACCTCTGGAAATTCTTGGTCTACGGAAAAGAAGTAGCACTGTTCTTCATCCTCGCTGTCACTGTTGTCAGGCTTGCTACTACAAGTTAAATCTGATCCACTCGATAACAATCTGCCCACTTTCTTCATGACTGCAGCACCATCTGTCGTTGCTGCGACAATATCTCGTTCAAGGTGGATGCCGAACTCCTTCAGTTTTTTTCAATTTCTCTTACACATGATTCAGCAGGAAAGCTACCGAGGATTCTCACTAGTCCTAAGTTCCAAAGACTAACGGATCCATCGTTATAAGCATGCAGATTGAGATTTAAATAGCGCCGATTTCTTAAGGATGACCACTCATCAAATGTTATTGTGAATCGCTGTTTGGACTTTTTTAAAGCCTCGAGTTCTTCCATAGTTTTCTTTTTAATTGATTCTCCGTAGGCCATTACCATACCTTGCACCGTACCGGCAGAAGAAGGCAATTTGTGGCCCTCTGATTCAAATAGTTGGCGCATATCGATCGATGTGATAAACTTTGCATACTTTGTATACCATTTTTAGCTACCATTCGGGACACTCTTTCTTCCATCGACATTTTTTTCTGAGATTGAAAATATTCCGTGATTTTTATTTTCTTAGGTAGCATAGAAGAACTAATGTCATCTGAGCCTGAGCGCTTAGAAATAAGCGTAGAACTAGTAAACGAACTCTTTGAGCTACTGGCAGTACTGGCACTATCAATGTCAATAACATCACTCTCGCTGTTATTCTTGGATTTTAAATTCATATTATGCTTCGTTTGTAAGTGGGTGTGAAGACCTTTGGTAGAACGAGCAGAGATTTTAATAATGCTTGAGCATAACTTACATTTAGCTGTAAAACCATCTTCAGATTTTAAGAAATGTTTCCAAACTAAACTTGAGCCTTTATTCTCTTTATAAACCACACTGACACTCATTTTAGCGATTATTAGTTTACATTCGATGTAATACGTAATTTATTTAACTGAGGAAATCGTTTCCAGTCACTAGTTAAACGCTTTCCACTTACCCACATACGCACACACATAAATCGGAAAGTAAAATAACCTGTTTGTTTTGTTTGACTTATTTCCAATAGCCCAGTGGGAAATCCCGGGCGACGAAGCGTCGGCGCTCGGGGATTCCCTTTCGATTTAAATCCCTGCAGTAATGCAATTATATAACAGATGTCCGACTAGATAAGTCCGTAATTATTTGTGAGTGGTTTTTTGCTTTCTGAGGCGTTTTAAAAGACATTTGTAGTTTTGTTGTCGAATACGGAATTTTAATATTGATTCCCGCAGATCCCGCACGGCAAATCCCGCAATGTTGATCCCGCAGAAACTTGGAGGGATCCCGCAATTGCGGCATTGGATTCCCTAGATGGGATGTACTATGTACCGGGCGGCCACTTAAACGAGGTAAGCGCCTGTATCTCAGAAACTAATAATCGTAGAACCTTCATTGGCCGGCTACTAGGGGGCGTTACGGCTACTTTAAAATTTAAAATTCAATTTTTTCAAAAACCTTGCAATAACGGGCATCTTAAAATATTCTTGTAATAATCTTCAAACATTTCCACACAAAAAAAGTGAAGTGTGTAAAAGAGTTTTTAGCTTAAGTGAGAAAAACAGCTGAAAACTGGCTCTGAGTGAGCCGATTCTTCTAAAATAAGTTTTGGTTAAAAGTCTCTCTACTGCTTTATTTTTATATCAAAAAAATATTACTGTTAGCTTTCGCTAAAATCCGATAGGGGCATTGACTTGGGGATTTACGTTATTCAACAAGTTAACGATACATATTTTTTATGCTATTAAAAGCAGGGAACAAAGCTGAACAGATTGGTAAAAACCGCATTCAGATATAACTACTCAAACTAAAGTTATTAAAAAAAATGTAACCATTAAAAAATTAAAATTACAAAAATCGTCGTAAATTCATATTGCATTAGTCGAATTGAGAAAACTTGTGTTTAAATGAATGTTCGTTTAAAGAAAAAACTTAAGATAAGTAGTTTTTTAAAAAATCCGCGAGGCGGCGTTCTTTTATATAATACATTTACATTAATAGATTTATTTAGACCGTTTTTTTTAAACATCATTGCTCTAGTGTCCTAGATGTTCAAAATGAGCGCCACTATGTTCACGCGTAGCTGAAATTTTTCCCTCGTAGAAATGACGACACATTCAATTTCCTCTCTAGGCAAACCATGAATCGCATTTTGAATTCTGAGGATCATATTTTCTGAATGTAGGCCTGGTCCGAAAAACGAGGTCTTTTACTCTCCCCCAGAGGTAAAAATCTAAAACAGTAAAGTCGGACCTGGCTGGCCATAGAAACAGGCTTCCTCTTTCTATACATCGAGTATAGGAAGTATGGTAATTCAGCATTTAACACCTAAATGCAGCAATGGGTATGCTGTAATTAGGGGTTTTCGCATATTTCTTGCAAAATGCGCTGGACAATCATCAAGTTGCAAAAATATATTGCGCCTAAGCTCCAGATTTACATCTCCCAATAAAATTGGCAATGTGTTTCTGCGGAACTCTAGATGTTACCTCTTAGTGCCTCGCCAAAGACATATGGTCCTATAATTGTGCCACCTATTATACCACACCATACATTTATACTACAGCGTCCTTGATGCTGAACTTCTTGCTTCCAATGGGGATTTATGAAGACCGATAATGTATATTATGGCGATTATGGCGAATTCTGTATAGAAATTGATAGTTTTTGTTAACCATTCCCAGAAGCCAATGGCAATAATGCAAGTTGTCTATCGAAATCCGTATCTGTCAAAGCTTAGTGCAGAACGACATGATAGAAATGTAATCTGAAAGTAAACTAAATTTGCATCAATATGAATCCTATTTGATTAATCTCTAAGTTATTATGTATACAGGGTGGTTCAGTTTAAGCGTCATTAATTTTAATACGTGATAGACAATTTAAAAAGAAATAGACTTTCATTACAAACGTTTTCTCAGAAATGTTTGATAACAAAGATATTAAACATTATCTTTCGTTTATTTATCATAACTTTTAAACTACCTGCTCAATTTTAATTAAATGTGGCATGCGGGTTATTGTAGTGAATTATCAAGTACTGATGAGGCCAATTTCTAATAAAATTGCCAGTGGCGTAACATACAGAGGGACTTGGTCCTTTTTTGTCTCAAATCTGCAAGGTAAAAAAATATTTTTTTATATGAAGTCAACTGTTAGATTCTCCATTTAATTTGAAACGAAAAGTCCCTCCGTATGTTACGCCACTGGCAATTTTTTTTAAAATTGACTTCATCAATAATTGACAATTCACTACAATAACCTGCATGCGAAATTTAATTAAAATTAACCTGGTAGTTTAAAAGTTATGATAAACGAAAAAAAACGAAAGATAATGTTTAATATCTTTGTTATCAAACATTTCTGAGAAAAAATGTATAATGGAAGTCTATTTCTTTTTCAATTCTCTATCACATATTAAAATTAATGACGTTTGAACTGGACCACCCTGTATATACAGGGTGCCTCCGATTAAGTCGGCACTATTGGTATCTTTGTTAATATTTAAGATACAGGGTAGGTTAAATTAGCAAACTAGTAGGATTTTTTCTGTTGATTAAAATGGTGAAAACAGAAAAAAAATTGAACATCGCGTTTTCGAGAAAATGTGAAAAATGTACTTTTGTTAAATGGAATCCCCTGTATATTTTTACATAAATCAAAAGATAATCATTTTCTTAATAAAAACGTTTATTTACACTAATAGCCTAAACCTAAAAATAACAAAGTTATAGCGATATTAATAATTTTGTCAAATGTAGGCAAGTTGACGTTGAACTTTTTGAGAGCAAAACAAATAAATCACTGTTTGAGTAATAAAACGACAGTAGCCGTAGATTTTATTAAATAAAGAAATACTGACAGTTACATGTTAGCAAAGTTTTTCATTTTTGTAAAATCTAAATTAGTAAAATGCCTTTTTCACAATGCATATTTTACGAAAAATGTGATATGTTAGAATGTTACCTTGTATGTCGAAAAAATAGTGACAAAGCGCTAGAAGAGTACCGCCAGAGATTCCAGACTCGTAACTTGCCAAACCGTAGATACCTTTTAATTCTCTACAGAAAATTTAGAAGTAACGAAAACGTGTTTAAAAGAACTAGAAGAAGGAACCAATTTATAGTAAGCGAGGATGTTGAAATTTCTATTTTGGCATATTTTGAAGCTCATATGGAAAACTCAACTAGGGATTTAGCAAGAGCTTATGGTGTGAGCTTAGTAACAATTTGGCGGGTCTTAAAGAAACAAATTTGTTTCATATAAGTATCGACCAGTACAATCATTGTTGCCTGGCGATAACGAAAGACTTGCTTTTTGTAACTGGTTACGTAATGCATATGAAGCTAATGATAATATTTTAAACCGTATAATTTGGAGCGACGAAGCTAATTTTTCAAACAAAGGTATGTTAAACCGTAAAAATGTACACTATTGGTTCCAAGAAAATATTTTCCTTACTGATCCCAGAAATCCTCAAAATCAATTTAGTATAAACGTTAGGTGCGGCTTAATAGGAAGCCAAGTAATAGGACCTGTGATTTATGATGGCACTTTGACTGGAAGGAGATGTGTTGTGTTGATCTCATATTATCTGGAGCCCTGAAAGATTATTTGGATAATGTTAACTTGGAGAGACGGCAACAAATCTATTATCAACAGGATGGAGCACCTCCCCATCAACTAAATGATATAAGAATATTACTTAATAGACTGTTTGACGATAATTGGATTGCGACACGTAGCCCGATTCATTGGCCCCCTAGGTCACCAGACCTAACCCCTCTAGATTTTTATTTTTGGAGTTACATAAAAAATGAAGTGTATAAAAAAAAAACAGAACCGTTGATGAACTTCAAACACATATTAGGCAAATAATTGGATCAATAGATAGAAGATCAATCTTAAAAGCTACAAGAAGTGTGCTCAGAAATGTATTGAACAAGATGGCGATGTTTTTGCTCATTTATTGTAAATTAGTAGTTTTACTTGATGTTATTTATTTCAAAGCCAACTTGCCTAAATTTGACGAAATTATTAATATCTCTATAACTTTGTTATTTTTAGGTTTAAGCTATTAGTGTAAAGAAACTTTTTTATTAAGAAAATTATTATCTTTTGATTTATGTAAAAATATACAGGGGATTCCATTTAATAAAAGTACATTTTTCACATTTTCTCGAAAACGCGATGTTTAATTTTTTTTCTGTTTTCACCATTTTAATCAACAGAAAAAATCCTACTAGTTTGCTAATTTAACCGACCCTGTATCTTAAATATTAACAAAGATACCAATAGTGCCGACTTAATCGGAGGCACCTTGAATATACTCAGGGCAAAAAACGCCTTTTTGAATCAAGTTAAAGTTAAATTACATTCTAAATTATGGTTTTGACGTTTCTACTTATTATTAGTTTACAAACAAATATTGTTTGCAAAACCTACTTTATACGCTACCTAATATAAGTTCATTCAAATAGTAGGGTCGTTTTGAGACACTAGAGCAATATTTTAAAAATTGTATTTAATAATTTCTTTTAAAAGAATACAAAAAATTTACCTGTGATCCTTTAAAATGTTTAAAGAATTCGTAGAATTCAATGGGGATTGACATTAATAATTACATTATAAACAGCCGAGTGTCTTCGCAACTGAGGTCGAAAGCTGCCAGTATTACGCAAATTCGCACTAAACGCGGAAAAATTCTCGCATCGCGTAAACGCCGATTTGGATATCGAGCTCTGTATACCCTTTGAGCCAATGCAGCATTTTGAAGACATTCAAAATATGCCGCAATCATATCGACAGCTTCATCATTTGTAAAAGGCATTTTAATAGTTTTAACGCCTTACTTATGTGTGCAACAAACACAAATGGGACTGCCTAATTTTAATATTTGTTGACAAGTTGATTTTAGTCATTTGTTTTTTCCTCCATGGCCTACTCTTCAATATTCTGCCTACCTTGCACTTGCATTTTATATGCATGGATTATTATGCCCATACGCGTTTTTTTTTTTCAACTTTTTGAACAAAGAATAATTTAATTATTTAGAAATTTTAAAATTAAGACATTTTATCATTGAACCTTGAAAAAAGACAAATAAATAACAATAAATATCGGTGTAATATCGTCTTATTAAAATTATATGATAACTAAATATTCTTTCTTCGATATTTCAGGCTATGAATAAGGTATTAAGAATCGGTTTTCACTGGCCTATTTAGCTATCGTTTCACTACATTTATATGAAAAAAAAGTCATATTATTGCACTTAATTTTTTAGAGAATTTTGCAATTTTCTGTTATTAGATCAAAAAACGCGCTCTAGCGGCATTACTAAGAACTAGACATATCACAGATAAGACGAATTTGATGGAACAATTAATGTTTTTTTCCAATGAGACCAAGTTTGTTAAAATCCCTTCAGTCGTTTAGGAGTTACAGCTGTTTATTTAAAAACAAATTGAATAACCCCCAACCACTTTATTTTAATAGATACGTCACAAAGCGTTTAACAAAAATTACTCGAGTAAAGCTGAGCTTTAAAAAGCATATATTTTTTTGTAATATTTACTGAGTAGATATCAGTGAAAAATCACTTAAAAAGTTTAATATGGCGGTTACGCCCCCTGTCGACCATCTTGGAAATCTAAAAATATTTTCCACGGTATTCTTTTGGCCACTTTAGTCATAAAATTTTTTACCGCAAGTCTCTACGACGAATAGTTTCCAAAATACAGCACTTTGCATTCTTATCTGGCCACCCTGTACGTTTAATTGATTGGAGATTGTTTTTAATAATATTTGAAGCATTTCAAATTTCCTTGTGGAGTACTTCTACGGTTTCTACTGGTGTTTCGTACACTAGAGCTTTCATCCACCCTCGAGGCAATAATCCAGTGGATTTAAGTCTGGTGACTTCGGTGGCCAAACTTGAGGTCCTTCTCTGCCAATCCAACGATCAGGAACACGATTATCTAAGAAATTACGAACTTGGCGACTAAAATGAGGCGAGGGTCCATCGTGTTGAAAATACATTCGGTGTCGAACAATTAACGCAACATTATCCAACGGGTGTATTAAATAGTCTTCCAAAAAGCGTAAATATCCTTCTCCAGTATCAGACGCTCATCTAATACAAAGGGACCAAACAACTCATTCAGCATTTCACACCAGACGTTAACACTGAATCAATGTTGAAAGTTTCGTTCAAACGTGGCATGAGGATTTTCATCTGACGACCGATGTTTATTGTGTCGGTTATTAACTCCATTGCGGGTAAAATGAGCTTCATCGCTAAATAAAATGTATTTATGTAGGCCTCAATTTTGTTGGATCCATTTGCAAAATTGAACGCTTAAGACATAATCACCCTCTTAAAGATGTTGAATCGGTTGAATATGGAAAGGCCAAAGAGTCTTCCAAGTCAACTCAAGGTCACCAGGGTCAACACAAGCTCACGTTAAACGTCAACTATAGGTCGCGTAGTAGTTCAAGCCAGGTCGAGTCGCGGTGATGTCGAGAGTCAAATCAAGGAGACTTCCAGGGTCAAAACAAATGTCGAAGGTCCAGTCAAATAAAATAGCGTCATTTTGACCAGGGGCTTCCTTTGATTCTTGTGAACTGCTTGATTCATTCTCCATAACATCTATAACATCTATATTCGCGTCCTCAATTTGTTCATTTTCATCACATTCTGACGAAGACCCGCTTTCGGAACATGCATAGTTTGCATCTTTACTATCATCGCTGTCGTGGAAAGGATCCTCTTCACATCCGATAAATTATTAACAAGGTGCTGCAACTCACTTGCTGATAATCGCTGATTTTTTCTAAAATCGAATAAATAATTATTACACTACAACATACTGCAGGGATAAATATGTCCCACGCTGTAATACTGCTGGGATAAACAGTGGCGGCTCGTGAGTTTTTGGAAGGGTGGGATAAGTGTAGATACAAAGGTCGCCGCAGGCGCCCCGCCAAAAAATTTTGCATGCCACGCCCACTTTTTACCCAATTCTCGTTAAAAGTTAATCTTGAAAATCGTTTTACAAGTCGTGTTCGATTTTACTTTTAATATTGCCTATTTTAGGTATCCTAATGTAATAATAATTATATATACATAATTAATATTGTTAAAGATTTAATTATTAGGTACATTTTATATATTATTTTTGAAATATTTTTTTAAAAAACAAGAAATATAATAAACTCTTCTCAGTCACAATTCATACTTTTTTTGGGTCATACAAAATTAGCAGATTTCAAAAAAATAGTTATATTTAATATTGAACCTAAAAGTATATTTTATTGTCCAGCAAGAACCAGCGCGGAGGTGAGAGTTAAGTCTTGCCAGGAATAAGGAAATAGGGATATGGTTTATGAAATAAACAAAAATAAGGTACATTATATGGGACTAGAAAAATAAATAAAAAGAAGAATTCTATCATCAACTGAAACCATATAATGGTTTTATATACAAAAATAAAACAAAACGCAAAAATATTTGCCTTGGTAAAAACTTTGGTTAGTTGCTTATATTGTAGATAGCAGAATATGCTCTAAAAGTTTATAAAAAATAATATTTACATATTTACAAAATTATTCTATAAATAAAAAAAAACTCGACTCTAGCAAAACCATGTCATGGTTTTATATACAAAATATAACAAAAAACGTAAAAATATTTTCCTTGTTAAAAACTTTGGTTAAGTAGCTTATAATGTAAATAGTATAAATAAGCTTTAAAATAATATATTATATACATACATACATATTTATGTACAAAAAATATTTTATAAATAAAAAACTCTGTTCTAGCCAAAACTATGTTATGGTTTTATATGCTGAATAGAAGTAATGGAACAAAAGAAAAATATATTTTCTTTGGAAAAAACTTTGGTTATTATTGCTTTATATCACAAACAAATACTTAGTAGGAATAGGTTTTACAACTCTAAAATAAAAATATAATATACATGTTTATGTCCAAGCGATAATACTTTATTATGTACAATGTACATACATATATGTATACATTATAGTCATTATACATCAGTTATTTTTTTGTTGGTTTTTTTTTAAATTTTTTTCTGTGCACTCTACTCTGGTTTGAAAATTAAGGGAATTCTTCGGTTTTTCATATTTGCAAAGAAGTCTATAACTTCGTCATAAAATTTGTCGTTTTTTGTCATTTCTGTTATATACTCTTTTTCGATTGAAAGAATAGATATATTACTTAGTCGCATTTGGATCATGGAATTACGGCTATAACTTTTAATTCTTTTGAGTGCTGAAAAATTTCTTTCTACAGATGCCGATGTTATGGGTATAGTCACAGCAATGTTAATAAATTTATACAGCTCTGGCATGCACTCATTTAAATTATTTTGAAACATAAAACTTAATAATTCAGATGGAGACTTACAACTCTGAAACATCTGAGGGTCACTGTAGGTTACAATTAATTCATTTTTTAATTGAATGGGAACAAAAAACGGATACTGGTTTACTAAATTATCCAGTAATTTTTGGGGAAAATCTTTGGAGTAGGATGGACATTTTTCGAACATTAATAGATCAAAGTAATTTAATTTACTAAGATCGCTGAATCTAACCTTAATTTGTTCAGTTATTGTGTACATTATTTCAATATAGATTTGTCTATAATTTTGTCGCAAATCGGGTAAGTCAAAATTAGATTTTCGTTTTTTTACTGGCGGCTTAACATTAACATCAAGTTTTTCAAAAATGCTATTAAAATACTGCTCATCATTTCTAAACTTTTGCAAAATTTCAGTCAAATTATTTAATCGATTTTTTGAAAAATTAATGTCTGGAGATTTATTTTGAAGAATTGAGAAAACCACGTCAGTTTGCTCAAAAACTAGTTTAAATGTTTCAAGCAAAAAAGAAAATTTATGGTCTGTTAAAATATACTTGAAACCCTTTGCCTCCCTGATACTTTGGTCGTCATTTTAAAAATCCTCACTGTTTAGAATAAAATCAAAAACATCTATTAATTTTTCTTTATGTGTATGCACTGAAAACACAGATCTTGATGTAGAATTCCACCGTGTAGCAGCAAAAGTGGGCATTCGGCTACCGCAAATTTGATTTAGGATGTGACTTCTCTTGGTGGACTTGGAGAAAAAGGTAAAAAATCCTGACAAGTTGGAGAAAAAAATACGACAGTCTTTAATATTATTGCATGCCTTGCTTAAAACTAAGTTTAGTGCATGGGCATGGCAATGCGTAAAAAGTGCATAGGGCGCTATCGATTTAATTTTAGCTTGCAAGCCATTTAAATGTCCCGCCATGACTGCCGCCCCATCATATGTTTGCGCAATTAGCTTACGCCTGAAATCAAATTTGTCGCATTTATTAACCAGGAGATTAAATAAATCGTCTGCAGTCCGCCCAGATGAAACATCATGAAACCCCATAAACCGTTCTACTACCTTGCCGTCTTTGACATACCAAAAAACAATCGAAACTTGGGAATTACAAGTAATATCCATAGTCTCGTCTATTTCCCATGCAAAAAAAGGGACTGCTTGAATTTCTTGGAAAATATGGTCATCGACGACATGTGACAAACTTTCAATGATTTCATTTTGAATCGTTGTGCCCGAAAAAACATTACCTTTTAAAAATTCGTCAAATTTTGAATCGTATTTACCCCACAACGTCAAAAGTTCTTTATAGTTGCCACGAATAATCGACTCTTCGGTCTATGTCTTTCAATGGACCGAGGCAAATTTTTTAAATCAGAATATCCTGTTTTCGACCACGTAGAATATTCAGTTTGGACAGAAAATAACAGACAAGCCCAGCAAAAAAGCTTTTCTCTTTTAACCGATCCGGTCAACCAATCATATTTGTACCAAGTCAAATTAAACCCGCGATTTTGTCGATTGTCTGCAGATCGCAATGAAATGAAATGGGGCTGAGGCCTGCCCAAAGTCTTAATAACATAATATTTGGCATCAAAACTTAATGAACTAAAATTGTTTTATAGCAGCCAGTCTATTAAATCTTCAGCTTGTTTGATTTCATTTAATTTGTCCATCTTTCAGCAAACAAACATTAGAAATGATATGATGATTAATAAAAGAAGCCATTAAATAAAAATATCTTACCTTGCATCACTCACATAGACATAATAATAAATTATTAAACACGATAAATACCTTAAATTAAGTACCAAACACTAACATAGAGGGAAATCCGGCCGCACAATTAAATCGATGAATCGACAAAATTAAAACTAATGAATAAAACCGTTAGCCAAAAGCACCTACCTTGTCAAAATTCGTGAGCAAAAGACACGACAATCACCGAAATCAAAACGACTGAAAACTGCTGAAAATTCAAAACAAAACAAAAATCAGGTTAATCAGATGATCGGAGGCTAGCCTCCCTTGGCGCCTTATTTCGCGCGAGAAAACGGCGTTTGTCGGCGCCAAATCGAGTGCACAGCCCGTTGGATTTTAGACCGCTGGAGGAGGCTTGCCTCCCTTGCTACGTATGGCTTTTCTTATTTCGTAATGTATCGCGTTCTCGCACACGTTCTGTGTCTGTGTGAATTAACAGTATGAGGTATGGCTGGTTCGCGCTATATTGGTGTATTAGAAGTTATAGAGTCGGTACTCATTATTTGGAAAAAAAATATTTTATTTCTTTATTTTTGTTAAATATTTTTATTATTTCATTACAATTTGATGAAGAGGCTAAGCCTCCCTTGCCTCCCCTGACGAGCCGCCACTGGGAATAATTAAGTCCCGCGTTATAACACGGCTGGAATATATATATATCCCACTGACCATTTTTTTGTGCTTAACATTGTATAAAAAGAATTTCCGGTTTATGAATCAAAAACACGTGCACACCTCGAGAGCCACCGACCTTCTCTACAAATGCAGAGAACGTACGTCGTAGCTCGGGAATCCCGTTCGAGATATCCCCAATACTGAATTATCCCATCCCAATGCATTACAAAGCGCTGTTTCGTGTTCTTGAAAAAATTCTTGGGACATTTATGAACCAGCAATGTCGAAAAGGTTAAAATTATGGCATCATAATATATTTCATAATGTAGGTATTTATTGTACCTGACGCAAAATACGATTTTTACAAAACCATTTTCAGCTTTTTTACCAACAAACAAGATATTTCTTGTTTAGGCAGTTTGTGTTGGTTATAGATGTGCTGGCGAAAATACGAATTTGCCATTTTTTGTAAATGAAAGCCTATTTTTGTTTAAATACAAAAAACAACCATACTTACGGCATTTAAAGTAAATGGCACTGTTTAGTGGCTTAAAATCACATTTCTGGGAACCAGCTCACTAAATAACTACATATTTTCTCGATTTTTCCTAAAATATTAGGTCTTTCTTTCTTAAATACTCGAGAAAAATTTAGAAAAAACAAATGTTCCAATAAAATCGGCAAAATTTTGTAAAACCTTTTGTCTCTTTTCTTCTTATTATAAAGGTGTAATTACGCATGTCTTAGATAACATGGTTAAATATTTCAATTGTTATTGTTAAATGTTTATATTTGCTGAGTGCTTTTCAAAACAAAAACGATGGCTTGTGACAGTTGTGCTTTTAGAATCAGCGAATTTTTAGTGATGAGTTTCAATCGCCGAATACTGGTGGATTGTTTAGTGAACCATGGTGTGTTAAGATCTACGAGCTGTAACACCTGAATCAACCAACACGACCTAAGCTTCCTCCATGTGTTCAACATTTACGAGCCTTCTATATACTTTTTCATACGAATAGAATCTCAAAATGTTAGAAAATATGATTGCCTAAGCGATGAATGTTTCATCGCTGGGTATTAGCTTGTGTAGAAATAGTGAAACCCGTTCACTATTTAACGTGAAAACACTGTTATCATTTTGGCAGATAAATATAGATGTCTTCTGGGATTTCTCTTCTTATATAGGATATACTTTTTAGACGTATTTGTTTCTTATTACTTACGTTGAAGTATATTTTAATAAAATAGTTATCTAACATATAAAGAAATATACCTGGATAGCTTCAACCCTTTTTCCCATATAAAAATAAATTTCAGTAGTTTGTTTATATTTGTAGGTCAACATGGCAACATCGCCCTAGCTCAGTGGATAAGCAGTAAACCAAGAACGTTTTTTTTTAGGGTTTTTTGACCTTTACTTTGTTCTAAAAGACCCTGTAGCTGCTTACTGTATTTAGGTATGCAGTACAGATGCTGTTTCACTATTTTATAGTTAATTTACCTTACCTAGCACCTCTATTCACTCCCGGGTCCCGTAAGCTTCTAGGGTAAAAGAAATACATAAAAACAGTTTTAAAACAGCGCCGACAGTCTATAAAGATACTAGAAAAGTCGTATATAAAGAAATTTTCTTGTAGCAGTAAAATAGCAGAAACCCGTTTTATAAACTGTTACTAAAATTAGTATCTTAAATTGTTTTCAGTCTATTAAACACCCAAATTCACTTTGGCAGTTTTTTAGGCATTTTATTTTTATGCAATATTTAGGATTTATAATAAAGTTTTTTTTTATTGCCTTCGAAAAAAATAAAGAATAGCGCACACCAATGAAGCGACCATATTTTCGTCCCGTCTGAACTATTAATTATTATTCTCTTCTATTAATAATTATTCTCTGCAAACGCAGGTATCATTTTCGGCTTGTGAAAGTTCATTCAACTTTCTGCCGCTTATTTATTATTAATGGGATAAACTAATAAAAGGTTACTACTGGATTTTGTGTTTTAATTTTTCAACCCTTATAGGTTCAATACTTGGCTACTATTTTTTGAAATAATCAATAGGGACGATATACATATAAATGGTATTCACGATAATTTTCTACACCGACACCTAGGAACCAATCGGATATAACAGAAAATCAAATGCTTCGGTTTCAGGATTTTCCCATTTTAATTTTTATTGTATTTTAATTTTGTACTTTGTCACTATTTTTGTGACGAATTTATGACAAATTTTAAAAAGTATCTATTCCGAAAGGTTAAAGAATGATTGTTTGTCTCTTACGCTTTCCTATCTAAAATGCACGCTCTTGAAAATTTAAACCAACTTGAAATCGTGAGCCTGATTTCATCAATAAGGTCATCACTGCTGTATTATGTTTATTAGTTTATACAATGCCAAAACACCAGCTTTCAAAGTGCAAGGTCCTGAATTGAGTAAGGCATCTTGCAAAGCAGAAGCACTTTGTAAGATGTGTTATTAGGTATTATAATAGGTGATGACTTTCTTTTTGGTTATTGTCGAAGTGAAAAACTACATTGAAAACGTTCGGAAATTGAATAACAATTGTCAACCATTTGATATTATTTTGTATTTTTCCAGATAGTATCAAATAACCATGAACACCAGCCTTTAAAGTGTAGAGCCTGAATTGAGTAGGGCATCTGTCAAGTAACACTTTGTAGGACGTGTTGTAATATATTTTTTGAGATTCATTTATCTCACAGTCCTATGATGTTTTCTGATAAAACAAATAAGGTAATTTGATGTTGTAATTGACCTTACCAGGATGGAATATTAATATAAATTGTCGATTCCGTTTTGATATAAACTGCAATTTGTGATATTAAATAAAACAATATCTGGTAGAGTGAAAGAAAAACCACCCTAATGGGAATTAGATATAGAGATTCAAGATCTCATCTGCGGGATAATTCTACAGAAATTTCACAGAACCATTTACTTAGTATGACCAGCCAGTCCCATCACTAAACTTAAGAGGTCTAGTACGAAAAATCAAATTCGTACAGCCACTTCTCTTAAATGTTGAGCTGAATCTAGACTTGAAGTGTATTAAGTATATAAGTTACAGTACACAAGTTAATTCTTATTAAATTAACTTACCCTCCTCTAACAGGATTGACGTTAAACTCGTTAAATGTTCACGATAAAGAATTTAACTTCGAATTCCGTAGATAGTCATAACCGGACCGAATTAAGTAAGGACTTTATGTGAGTTTACAACTAATACTATGGAAAAAACAGTGATGATACTCTATAATTTGCTTATTTAGGGGAGAGTCGGTGAATTGTGCGCACCTATGAAAAAACCTTGGTATTTTAGTAAATATGTCATATAAAAATGTGCAATTTGGCTCAGATGTTCTTCATTTTGTGTACTATAAAGCGAGCGAATCAATTAGTACCAAAAAATATATTGTAAAATTAAGAACAAGATTAAATGAAATCTTGCCGTGCGCACGATTACCCAGCCTATGCGGTTAAAATTAGAAGATCAATCGACTTACCTATAATGAAGAGTGATTCTAATTATACGAGCAGCCTCGTCGAAAGATTATAAACACCCTGTAGTAGCAGCGCGACGTACCTACATACGACGTTCAAAGAATTTAAAAAATTGATTCGGCAGCATATCTGATTTTTAATTTTGAATTGATTCGGCAGCAAAATTGATTCATATCGGTTACTGCGACGGCATCAATATTCATTGCTTAAGCACTGTCCTGCGTGAGCGAGTAGTTCCGTTCAGATGCGGGCGGTGCGGTGCGGCCAATTCGGGCGGCGAGTGTTGTGTCCTCTGCGTTGCGTTTGTTCGTGCGTCTAGGCACAAGATATGGCGACTAGACTTGATCAGTCTTGCAAAAATGGGTTGGTCGAACAGACGTAAAATTTTACTGTGTGAGAATGTGGTACTTAAGGTGTGAAGTGTCAGACGAAGAAAGAAAATAAAAAAAAGGAATTCAACAGACATTATTTTTTTGGAAAGAACAATATTTGGAGAGTTTCACCATTTAGATGAACGTTTAAGAAGTTCTCCTAATTTATTCCATTACTATAGTAGAATGCTACCCTCAACTTTTAATTATATCGTGAACGCTATAGGGCCAGAAATACGGTACAAGGCAACTAATTTCCAGCGAACAATTTCTGTAGAAGAAAGACTCATGTTTACTTTAAGGTATGTAACAGAAATATTTCACATTTCTTTTCTTTAACGTAATTAACTAAACATTAACTTAAGACATAAAGGTTAATATTAGATATCAGTAAAGCATAATAGGTACATACATGTTAATTAAGGTAGATATTCGTATCCTAAATAATTTCCTGAACCGGTTTCTTGACCACTATTATAGGCTGAAGAGTGAGGCGAACAGAGTGGTGTAGATACTGTAGTGCTTGAGTGCGATTCATTATTTGAATATTAATTTCCATAATTTCAACAACAGGTGTGCTTCGTCTTCTTGCTCAACCGGATTGCGGCTGAGGGCATCAACATGTGACATTCTTGTCCCAGGGCGGTATTCCACAGTAAAATCATACTCTTGCGTTACCAACCACCATCTTGCAATTCGTGGAATGATATCTCTTTTTGTCATTGCAATACAATCTGTCACTAGTTTAAATGGGATTCCTAAAATATATACTCTAAATCTTTGCAGGGAGCATACTACTGCGAGAGTTTCCAACTCATACGAATGGTACTTATGCTCTTCTTTAGTGGTTTGCCTGCTGTAATACATAACAGGTTTTAGGACTCCCGTTGACTGCCATTGTAGTAGTATACCACCTAGACCACGAGTGGAAGCGTCTGTATGCACTTCAGTTGGTAGCTTGGGATCATAAAGAGCTAAAATGGGTCTATTGCTAAGGTGTTTTTTAATGCATTGAAATGCTTCTTCCTGTTCCACATTCCAGTTAAAGGTAACATCTTTTCTTGTTAATCCAGACAATGGACTTGCAACTTGAGCAAAGTCTTTGACATATTTTCGAAAATAACTCGCAAGCCCAAGGAATTTTCGAACCTCATGTACATTGCGAGGTGTTGGAAACTGCTCTACTGCTTTAGTTTTTACTGCTCCTGGACGGATTCCTTCTGAGCTAAGCTCATGGCCAAGGTAGTCAATATTCGTGTTGAAAAAGTGACACTTGGATAATTTTAAGGTAGCTCCAAAGTTCCTGAAGGTGGTTAAAATTTCTTGGAGAGACTCCAAGCCAGATTTAAAATCAACACTAGGCAATAAAATATCATCCAGATAGGCTAAGGCGGTTGTATTTTTCATTGTCTTTAGCATTTTATTGACAGTACGCTTGAATACCGCTGGGGCGTTAACTAATCCAAATGGCATTCGCAGATATTCGTAGTGCCCATCAGGAGTTATGAATGCAGTTTTGCTTCTGGAGTCTTCAGAAACTTGAATTTGGTGGTAACCACTTGCCATGTCTAATGTTGTAAAGTAAGTCATATTAGCTAAAATCTCTAAGTGTTGATCCGATGGAATCATGGGAAAACTTTCTTTTACTGTTTTAGAATTAAGTGCCCTATAGTCTACACACATTCTTGTCTTGCCATTTTTCTTTTTAATTAAGACAATAGGGCTGGCATATGGGGAATGTGACTCGTGGATAACACCTGCGTTTAACAGTTCATCCACCATGTCTTGAACTTTTTCTCGTTCCTTAAATGCAAGGCGATAAGGTTTATAAACTACAGGTGCATTATCTTTTAAAGTAATATTCATTTCAGTCCCACTTATACATCCTAACTCGTTAACATTTTGCGCAAAACAATCCCTAAATTTATTTATGGTATTTAGCAAAATCTTAACATTTTCCTGACCTACATCCAAATTAACTTGATTTTCTATATCTTTTAGTGAAAAAACCGGAAATTGAGTGTTATTTAAAACATTAATCGATACCTCAAGCTCCCTTTTTCCTACGTCAGGAATACAGGCTAATCCGCGTACAACCAACTGTTTCACGTTGAAACAAATTGGGTGCTCGGATATGTTAAGCAAAGGTACGATTATGTCATTAGAGGTCGAAGTAACACAACGTGGAATAATATATTCAGCATTTGGTTTATGTGATTGTCTTAAATCTACAAAAACATTTCCGCTATATGAGTCGGCTGTAGTACAAACTATCAACCCGATATGATTTGGGGGAATTGTAGTAGTGATTTTAGATCTAAGTTGCACCTTAGTTGGAAGTTCATCTAGCTGAGGGAATAATGATATATGCTTATCAAAAATTCTTAGTTCATTATTTCTCATTAAAACTACGGCATCAGCAGCATTTAAAAATGTTTGCCCTATTAAAACTGCCATACTTTGAAGTAAATTTGGAACAATAAAAATTTGGATTTGTGCTTTAAATAAATCTACCTTTAATTCCGCCGTGGTTTGACCAATTACAGCTACTTGTGCCCCACCATAACCATTAATAATTATATTTGATGGGTACCATTTTATTCCAATACTTATAGCATCGGATTCCCTTAGGGTAACGATTTCACAACCCGTATCAATAAAGCCTTTTAATTGACTTCCATTAATATAACAAGTTACGTTTAGGCAATCTGGACTTACCCCTTTTCGAAGCTCTCCTACCATACTCTTTTTGGAGCCACTCGGTTTATTTCGTCTGCATTCGGCCAATGTATGTCCCAAACGTCTACAAAATGAACATTCCTTTTTTGGTTTTGGACACTGCGTTTGAAAATGTCCGGTTTCCTTACAATTGTAGCACTTTTTCTCTTTTTTTGTAAGAGAATTCTTTGAGTTCTCCGCAACTATATTTTTGAGTACAGGTCTTGGTTTTGGAGACTCCGTAGGTAGAGTAGATAGATAATCTTTATAAAGGTCTTCTGGGGTGCCGTACCTTCCTGCTTTAGCTCCAGCTTGAATGGTTGTGTTTTCAATACTTCCACATTTTCTTAAAAGTTGATTTTTTTCGAAATAATACTCAGTCCAGTTCTCTGTGGAAAGCTTATTTCTTTGAACTAGGGCTTTAAGTGTGAAAGGAAAATCAAAATGATCTGGGAAAGCATTTTCTATTAAAATTTTCCACTGTTCCCAATAATGGTCATAATTTTCTAAATTAAAATACCATGTCTGAGCTAAACCTCTAAGTCTGGATTGCATTAAATAGACCATGGTAGCTTCATCCCATTTATTGATTTCTGCCAACTGTTCAATTTTATGAAGCCACTTGGTAGCACTCATACCAAATTTTCCAGGATTTAGTTCCGGAATTACATCCCCTCTAGGCATTGGCGCTGCTGTTCTGAACTTATTTTTATCTAGCAGTTCTAATACTTTTCCAGCGCTTCTATCCTCTTTTTATCATTGTTGGACTCACTGCGTGTTTCTGTAGGAACTACGATAGACGTAGCTTGGTCCGAATCTTTGCGGGTTTGTGGGGGTGTGTTTGACTCGGGTTCTCTATTAGAGACACACTCGATCGACATTCTCTTAGATCTAGACGTATACCGTTTTTTTTGGTATCTGCTGCTACCTTTAAACTCCCTTTTAGAGCCCCTTGTTCTTGAAGTTGATCTTTCCGATCGAGAATAATCCGAAGAACTTTCATCGCTAGATGTAGAACTACGTTTATTATATCTTCGTTTTCCCATGGTCACTTTTAGTGAGTATAAATAACTAACTATATACACTAACTATTTACACTAAACTTAACAATACGTAGAAATTGTCCTAATACAAAAGTGCGCGGTATAAACCGTAAAAATCACCAGTCTCTTCAGATATTATGAGTTATATCCCACCGCTGCACTGTAAGATCGTAAAATCTAATCAATAAAAAAACAAAAGTTCCTTCAAAACCAAAATATAATATTCCGAGACGTTTCAAAAATAATCTAACACAGCTGTGGTTTTTACACCGAATAGCGAACGAAGACTAATGGTAACTTTCACTTTTCTTATCTACCCTTCTGCCTGTTTGTCCTCGTGGGTAGTTTTCGGGCGGGTTTTATTTACCTAGCAGATGGGGTCTGTATGAAGGTCGTATCACAAGCCGGCTCGCTTGTGGTTTCTTTTAGTTAATAAAATATAGGGGCAATTATCTATTAATTCATCATAGATTAATAGTTCTACATAAATAAATATCTAATTCTATAGTCGAAGTCGTTTATAATAGTCAGTGTCTCATCGTTAGCATTAGGGCCACCGAGACGGTTGCGCGGTGAGAGACGTAGCTAGCAGCGGCGTAGACATTTTTAAAAAGTGATTTTCGTATATTATATAAATTATTATTTATTTAAGCACATAATAATTTTATTATGATTTTAATATTGTCTCGATTATTGTAATGAAAATATTTAGTGTAATTTATAATAAAATAATAAATAATAATTAATTTATAATAGGTATAATAAAATTATAAATGTATGTAGTTCAATATATCGACTGTTAAACGGCAAAAGGCCCTAACCCACATTTTCCCGAAAATGCCATTTCTCTTTCAAAATAATAGCGGAAAAAAAGAGTTTATTAAACTAACGCCCTAAGCCTCTGTAAAATATATATACCGGCTACAATAACAAAAATCAAACCTATGCCACAACAAAAAAAAAATCACATAAAAAAGTATCACCTATTCAAAAAAAAATTTTGAGTAAAAAAGGCCTTACCCGCAGTTTTTTTTGGAGAAATCCATGAAAAAAGGCCCAAGCCACAGACTATTCTTTGACGATCAAAATATTTTCAAATTATAGGGAAAATTAATATTTTCAGTTGGCAACTATGTTAGCCACATGACATTGACAGTCGAAATCATTTAATCCGGCTCTCTGCTATACCCTGCTGAAGCGTCGTCAAAGTTTTAATAAACTATTTAGTTCTTGTGAGAAAAGCAAGTTTAGGATAAGTACAACTTGGTTTTTACGTTTTACTAAGTCTATGGTATATAGTATTTGCATGATACTTTGAACTACGAGGGTCAAGTAAAAAGTAAGGTTGCCGCATTTTTTCCAGGTGTAAGACATTTTTTATTGAAATTGCGAATTACACTATCTGAAAGCTTGATCTCTTAGCTACTTTTCTACATAGTCGCCAAATTTTTCTACACATTTTTGCTGTCGAGAAATCCACTTTTGAAAACCTGCCTCTAAAACCTCCGCCGCCAACCCGTTGAGGTACGTGGTGACTGCATTCTGGACCTCTTCGTCCGTAGCGAAGCGTTGTCCACCCAGGTGTTGCTTCAATTTCGGGAACAAGTGGAAATCGCTCGGTGCAAGATCAGGGCTATAGGCAGCTTGCTCCACGATTTCCCATCCAAATTGTTCGATTAAGGCTTTGGTGTTGCGAGAGACGTGTGGGCGCGCATTGTCGTGATGGAGCCTAACGCCCTTCGTGAGTCTTCCTCTCCGGCGATTTTGGATGGCTCTTCTGAGTTTCTTTAGTGTCTTGCAGTATTTTTCCGAATTTATGGTGGTCCCAGTAGGCATGAAATCCACGAGAAGGACGCCTTTACGGTCCCAAAAAACCGTAGCCATCACTTTTCCTGCGGAGAGCGTCTGCTTGAATTTCTTCGGTCTGGGCGAATCGGAATGGCGCCATTGTTTGGACTGTTGTTTGGTTTCCGGCGTGACGTAATGGCACCACGTTTCATCTCCCGTTACAATAGAGTCCAAAAATTCTTCGGTATTCTCGGCACATTGCCGAAGAAACTCCCGAGCACACTTGACGCGGTTCTCTTTGTGGGTTTCTGAGAGCATATGCGGTACCCACCGCGCACACACCTTGCGATAACCGAGTTTTTCAGTCAAAATGTTGTCGATTGTTTTCTCTGAAACCTCTTTTTCACTTTTTCAGCCAGTTCCCGAAGCGTTGCTCGCCGATCCTTCTGGAGAAGACGCTCGATTTTTGCCACGACGTCGTCGGACACCGATGGCCTTCCACTTCTTGGCTCGTCGTGAATGTCTGTTCGTCCTCCGGAAAACTCCCTGCACCATTTACGGACGTGTTGCACACTGATGCAAGCTTTCCCATAAATTTCTGTTAACTGCCGATGAATTTCAACAGGCGGTAACTTCTTGGCGTTGAGAAAACGGATCACTGCCCGGATCTCGCACCTGGCGGTGACGGCGATTGCGGGCCCCATCTCGAACGGCTGTCAGGCCGGCACTGAGCGTCGTAGCCAATGTTGCCAGGTTAAAGATTTAAAAATCACCAGATGCTTGGTCTAAAAGTTGCCAGATTGTGTAAAAAATCACCAGAATCTTTTTTCTTCTTTTTAATGAGGTGCACATAGGCTGATTAAATTAAAACATAGGTAAAAATGATGTTTTCAAAAAAATATTATATTTAAAAAAATATATATTCTTAATACAAAAAAAAACAAATAATTAGTTATGGGACATTATTTGAAACAAAAATATAATTCTCAAAAGCACACAAAATAACGAGACATATATTATTATACATAATTATACTTAAATCATAGGTAATATAGTAATATTTTTATTTGTACATTGTGTTATTATGCTTTTTAATAATATCCTTACTTACGGGAAAGTCAAAACAACTAAAATTATTTGACGTTATTAACCTTTTGCTGTGAAAAATCCCACTTATGGTTTTAGAGCCTAATCGATTTCTCGTTTTTGTTTTATTTTAATTAATTTCATAAAATAATCGTTCAACACTTGCACTGCTGTGCGGCAATGTAAATAGAACATTTATGAAATTTCTTAGTTCTGGAAAAAGAAAAGTATCATCACCTTTTTTTTCGTTACATACCTCGTTCCAAAAGTCAATTTCCCTTAGAGCAAAGTTAAAGTTCGAACACTTTAATTCTCTAAACTCTCTGTCTAACATATTGATATCTTTTACTATATTTGGAAACATAAGACCTAACGAAGTAATGCTGTCTGTTTTATTAATGCTTCGAGGACTTAAGACAGTTAATAATTTAAGAATTTGTACTTCACGAGATTTAAAAGGAAAGCGTTTATGTAGTTGATTAGCTGCCTCAATGTAAAAATTTAAACATTTTGTTTTAATACTATTAATAACGGGTGTTACGAAATTATGCTTAGTTAATTCGATAGCTACTTTAGGACCTAAATAAATTTGGTCAAGTGGAAGAAAATGCTGTGGATCACGATACTGAATATTTTCTATATCTATGTTTTGAAGGTATTCTGGTTTTAGAAAACAACTTAACAAAAATTTAAGAGCAGTTATCATCCGGGGATAAAGATTATATATTTTGGGATTTTCAGATTGAAATTCTAAATTGAGGTTGGTAAATGTGGGTAATATATATTCTAAAAATAAGATATATATTTTGTTTAAGGGATTTTGAAGCAAGTCATTAATTTCTGCTGCTCCTGGGGCATTGTCGAAGGCTTCAATTCTAAAATAATGCTGAAGAGCGTCATATTGCTCAATGAGTCGAGAAACAGCAGATAATAATGATAGCCATCTTGTTTGAGCAGCATGTAATATCTTGTGCGGTTTTACATCAAAAAAGGCTTGAAATTTTTGTAGTTCTGATTGTCTTTTATAGCTTTGATGCATATAGGCATAGACACTTCTTATTATCTTTTCTGGGTCATTTGGTAATTTTTCACATGCATAAGAGGCACATAAAGCCAAAGAGTGACAAATACATTTCTTAGTATATAAATCTGGGATATCATTAGTTAAAAGAATTTTAACCGAATTATGTGCCCCCATCATTGCATTTGCCCCATCCGCTGCAAAGCCAACTAAATTATCTTTATATAATAATAATAATAATAATAATAATAATAATAATAAATATTTTTTATTTGCAGAGAAGAAACAAAAAAAATACAAGTTTACAAAATCTAGCAATAAATTTACGCAAATAAAAGGCCTACAAATTCAGAATTCTGCCATGGCAGATTCTGGTCTTTAACATTGTGGCCCCACACTTCATTAAAAAAAAAATGGTAATTTCAGTAACGCTCATTAACAGTAACGCTTAACTAATAACTGATTAAATACAGCTTTTTCTTTAATCATATACCTAATAAACCTACATAATACTACATAAGAGTTCTAAATTCTAAATTTGACAGTTTAACATCAAGCAAAACAATACACACTGCAAATACCCAAAAAACAGATTAAATTTTTTGTTAAATAACAAAAAATAGAAAAATTATTGCAGACAATAAATAAATAAATAAAATGATCCCAATATCAAAAATTGTAATAAATTACTTAAGAAAACAACCATTCAAAAAGTTAAAAAAAAAGAACTTAAATTATATACCCTGCTGATTCATTAGATTTACAATCATCCTCCTACGAAAAGTATTACAAGAAATTAATAATTGGTCCGGATCCAAATTTAAAGAATTTATTTGATAAGCAAAATTGTAAGAAAATGATCGTTTAAATAACTGTGTTTTATGTCTCGGAATGAGAATAGTATTTCTTCTTAAATTTAAATGGTGTACATCATTTCTAAAAGTTATTTTTTGATAGAGATAGGGCGGACTACGATATATTAAAATTTTATAAAAAAATGTTAAAGAATGAGCAATTCTTCGATTATGCATATTAAGCCATCCAAGTTCGTGAAGTTTATGGGAAATGCGGTTTCTCCTACGAATGCCAAATATTAGTCGAATGCAAGAGTTTTGGAGCTTTTGCAGTCTACCCCTATCCTCATAATCAAGACACCAGCCATACACTACATCACAGTAATTACATTGTGAAAGGACCAATGAATCACATAAAAGCTTCTTAATATCTTTACTTAAATAGTGTCTATGCAAATAAATTAATTTCAAAGCAAGATATGCCTTTTTAAGAATATTAGACACGTGATGTTTAAAACGAATATTATTATCTACTATAAGGCCCAAACTCTTACATTTGTCAACAACTGGAATTCTTTCGTCCCCCAATTTAATGTTTATACCATTTAAAATATTATTTACATTAGTTCGATTACCTATGAACATTATAGATGACTTCGAAGGATTTAATTTTAATAAATGCTTTGAAGAAACATTACAAATAGCTTGTAAATCTTGATTAGTTTTAAACTCAGCCGTTTTAAAATATTTTGGTAAAAATGAATAATATAACTGCGTGTCGTCTGCGTAAAAATGATGGGCACAATGCTTTAATTGAAGATAAAATCTAGACGTGTAAATGATAAAAAACAAGGGTCCTAAAATACTACCCTGAGGCACACCACTTTCAACTTCCAAAGGATCAGATATGTCGTTATCTATTTTAACACGTTGAATCCTATTATTTAAATAAGAGGCAATTAAATTAATAGCAGCATCAGAAAAGCCAATATAATGAAACAAAGACTTTAAAATTGAGTGGCTAACGAAATCAAAAGCTTTAGTATAATCCAACAACACCAGAGCAGAAATCTTACCCTCATCCCTAGCCCGAATTACGTCATCAATAACGTTCGCCATAGCCGAAGTACAACTATAATTTGTTCTAAATCCAGATTGCTTAGGTGGTAAAATATCATTATTATTAAGAAAACTACGAATTTGAGAGTCTAGAATGCGTTATGGAATATATATGGAATTTCATTTTCTGTAAAAAAAGTTACAATAATTTTGTACAGATTCTGCGCCTTTCAACTAAAATGAGCCCAGGAAATTCATCTTTTATTTCAAAATTTGTGTTATATCGTACTATAATGGCCAAATGTTTTTCCGAAGAAATATCTGTTGATTCGTCAATCATCATTGAAAATTTATTTAGTCTAAGTTTCGCTATAAGGCGATCAAAAATTGTCTTTCCTAACACATTATTAATAATCGCAGTGCATTTTGTTCTGTCGCAGGTGATTTTTGATATTTGATTAGGCTCCATACCTGCCAGACAAATAGACTTAATAAGCTCAGTTAAATGGTCAGACGCACTAATTGCTAAATTATGTTCTGCAATGAAAGATGCAATTCGAACTTCATTTTTTTAAATAATTTCAGCTGATGGCACAGAGAATATTTTTTTTGATAAGGTAGGCTGTTTACGCATAGATGTGATGTTCGCAATAGGTTTTTTTGATAAACTGTGCTTTTTTACTACCGCCACTCCACCTATATAATCTTTAACACATATTTAACATTTAAAATAATGTATACCATTTGAACTAGGCACTATCCATTTGCCATAATCCTTATGGCCCTCCCACTCGGCTTCATATTTATGTTCATATATTTTCTTTTTCTTACTTCCAGTTTTTTGGTCAGGAGCAGGCATATCCGAATCCGAATCAGATATTGGCTCTACGTCGGACTCGTCGGACACATTGGGTATATTTTGTTCTTGTTGTTCAGGCTCTCCTGCACTTGGTCCTGGCAAAGGAACAGCTGGTTCATCTTGACTAGGTTTCTTTCGAATAAGAAATTTATCAATTTTGTTTTGTTGTTTATGCTAGAAAAAAGGTAATTAATGTAAAAATGCATTCCGGAAACACATTTTTTTTACCAATAATTCACATATTTAAAAAAAATATATGCATATTATATGGAATCAGTTAAATCATAAAAAAATAATACCTACCTTAAAAAAATTTAAAACTAACAAAATGATAATATAAGAACTTACTTAAAGCATAAACTGATTGAACCACAGAAACTATTGAATTACCTATGTATGTATATCACAATACAAATTGAGTATTTTTATTAGAAATTTGATACGTAAACATGCAATCTGCCTTCAAATTAATTCGGTCGGCAAGTGGCGAAACTGGCGAATGGCGATGCAGCGTAAATAGATCTAGGGAATCCCCGAATGCAAACCAATCACTCCAATCAGTGATGCAGGATACTCAAAGCCGAGTTCGACAACCCGACGCGCGACGGAAAGCTCTCGTAACGTAAAGCTCGATTTAAAAGGTGTAGCGGTAAGAATGCCGTATTACGTAGGTACGATATTCGGATAATATGCTATAAAAAATGTAATAAACTAAAAAATAGAGACTTATTTAAATAAGTAATTTAATTACAGGTACGTTTTAAAAAAATCACCAGATATTAGGGATTTTAAGAAAGTTTTCACCAAATCGCCAATTTGATTAAAAAATCACCAAATCTGGTGATTTTTCACCAGACCTGGGAACATTGGTCGTAGCGACTTCCCCGGCCGCTAGGAATGAACAGGGGGAACAGACGCACACGGCGGTGTTGCCGGATTTCGCCTAGCAACACGCGCGGCGGAGCTACAGCGTTGGGAACCTTACTTTTTACTTGCCCCTCGTATATTTAGCATGTTGCAATAATAATTATTTCAAAATAGAATAATTTGAGGTTATGTGGCTTAGGGCTTTTTGCTTTGTATGACTGAGGCTTAGGGCCATTTGCTTTAAAATATTTGAGGGATAGGCCTTTTTGTAACAAATTTTCTTTAATTTTGTATTTTGAAATTATTGTATTAGTTTAAAGGCATGGCTTTTTTTTACAGAATTTGTGATCATAATGGCAAACGTAAAAAGCAGAACTAAGAAAATGGTACTGATGGTTAAAGATCAAAATATAATAGAAAATTAGAATGAAGACAAGGCAAACAAAGATGAATTACTACTGATAACCGAGGCTACCAAGGAAAATAATATAGGAGATGTAAAAGAACTTGAAAATCTTATGAATATTGACGATGATGAATTGCTAACTCTCGCCGACCAAGTGGTGGCAGCATTCGAGCAGCCGCAGTTTAACTTAGAACAAAATGTTATTGAGATTGAGAAGATGAATCAAAACGAAGCTGATATTATTCATGTTCAAAAACATAATTTTCAATCCAACGATGATATGCATGACAGTAGTTACAATACAACAGAAGAATCAGAATCATCAGACTTAGAAGAATATGAAGAAATACATACTAAAAGGAAAAGACCAACTAAAAATAATACTGAGAAAAAGAATGATCCAAAAGCACTTGAAGTGTTTATTCATCATGATCGAAGTGAAAAAAATGATTGTGAAAATAATATCGAAAGGGTGGCTAACAAAATGGAAGCTCATAATGAAGAAGAAATAAATAATAACGAAGAAGAGATAAATGTAATTGGCGACGATGGAAAAAGAAAACAAAAAAAACAAATAAAAGAAAGGTTGCCAAACAGTTAAGTGCAGAAGACAAAGAGTACTGGTCTTCAAAGAAAAAAATTATTCCTGCGAGACATCTTAAGCCGATTCCGTGCAAATCATGTCAACATAATTGCACAATAAAATTTTCAGCAGAAGAACGAGAAGAAATTTTTAACCAATTTTGGAAGCTGGGCAATGCACAAGAGCAAAATTCATTTTTAATATCCTGTGTTAGCGTTGAAAAAATTAAAAGAAAATACACAAAAAACATCGAAAGTCGACGAACT
Organism: Anthonomus grandis grandis; assembly: GCF_022605725.1. Taxonomy (NCBI): domain Eukaryota; kingdom Metazoa; phylum Arthropoda; class Insecta; order Coleoptera; family Curculionidae; genus Anthonomus; species Anthonomus grandis. Next base: position 1,886,557 of record NC_065569.1, on the reverse strand, counting down.
GTAACAAAAAACTATAATTTACCTAAAAATAATACCAAAGAGAGAGTGTGCAGGCTTTGTACCCATAAAACGACTATGGAACTCCCCAAAACGATAGAAGAGGTAAAAACACAATTCCAAAAAATAAAACAAAAGAGGAAACACGAGAAAGTGAGAACATGTTATGGAATATATAAAAATGCTACCTGCAATACCATCCCATTACTGCAGGAGCAGTTCTACAAAGAAGTACTTACCGGTTGAATTCAAAAATATCAAAAGATTGTATACATTTTACAAGACTTGAGCGAATGAAAATAAATTTAATACTGTAAGTGAGTCTGTTTTTAGAAAAATATTCACGCTTGAGTTTAATATAGGTTTTCATGCTCCTAGAAAAGATAAATGCAATACTTGCATTGAATATAAGGAGCAGGAAGCATCAGACGAAAAAAAACAAAAATACAAAGCCCACATTGAAGAAAAAGAACTAGCCAAGAAGCACTACCTTGTCGATCAAAAAAAATCCAACCATGAGGGATTTTTGTGTGATTTTTGAGTTTTGATATGCAGAAAGTTTTGAGCACACCACACGGTCAACTAGATACCATTTACGAAGCAGGGACACGGAATGCTTACTATTTCTTATGCGGAGAAAGTGATGCTAAAAGGGGTTGCAATGAAGTATGTTCTGTTTTATATAAATACCTTTTATTTGTCGATGAAGCCGGGGGAACAAAAAAAAAAGCTTTGTACTGTGACTCATGCAGTGGACAAAATAAGAATAGAGCTGTAATGGCGTTCCTCCCATTTTTCTTAAAGCTTTCTAAGAATGTAATAATATCAATAAAGATAACTTTTTTAATTCCTGGTCACACTTACATGCAGGTGAACAGTGTTTATGGGTCTATTGAATTATATACCAAAAAAATGCTAGTATCCTCGCCCGTATGAAGTTATAACACTAACTTACAGTGATTTTCATGATTTTAAAGCCATACAAAAAAGATTTTGGCCCGACAAAATAAAAAAAGACACCAGTGGAAGCATAATTAAATATCTAGACATTAGACAAATGACTTTTCTTAAAGAATCTAATGAAGTCCAATTTAAATATTCTCTTAAGGATGCCCCCAATTTCATTTTCTTGGATACACGTGGATCCAGAAATATGCAATTACCTCCACTTTACAATGCTTCGCTGTCAATAGCAGCAAAGAAATTAAATAGCATCCTCGAAATGTGTGAAAAAAATATTATACCTATCAAAAGGAGTATAAGGACCTTACTGGAAAAGGAGAAATGATGTTAACTCTACCTGAGTCCGATGAAGAAGACAATCCTACTGAAGAGTTTTAAAAAATGTAAAGAACAAAAAATTCTGATTCATTACTTCATTACTTTTGTTACATTCTAATAAATACTTAAATGCTATTGGTTTTTAAACCAAAAATATAGACGTTAATGTCTAAATTAGTTAATTTTATTAAACCTATTAGTAAAGGTAGGTATTTAAAATGGTACTTTAGTTATGGGCCTAACCCACATAACTTTATGAGGTTTATAAATCTGTGTAAGTTACAAAGGCCTAATCAACATTTTAATTATTTTAAAATAGATGGGTCTGCATTCAAGGACTAACGACAGTGTATAATAATATCTGACAATATGCTTCTAAAACCTAAAAAATAATTTTAGATACATTTTATAAAATAAAATTTTTGCAAGTTTTTTCTATAAAAACAAAATTTGCCGCTTAGGGCCTTTTGCCGTTTAACCGTCGATATAAAGGAAACTTTGTTGCAATAAACAAGTTTTAAATAATAAATATTGTACCTCTATAATGGTTAAAACGCGCTAATTGCTATCAGAGGTTTTATCAGAAGAACTTAAAGAAGAATCATCGCTATCACTATTTCCAGAGCCAGGAGTGATAATAAGTGGTTCCACAACAACTTCAATGTGATTATCCAAATCCCACATTTTTTGCTCCTCTTTCACCACATGTTCGATGCACTTTTGCCAGTTGGTGGGTGTTACATTACCAATAGCTTCATTTAATAACACTTTAAGGTCATTTAATTTAAACGTTGTATTCTTGCTGGCCACTTCGCCTTTTATTTGTGCCCATATAAGTTCTATCGGGTTAAGTTCACAATGATACGGCGGTAAAGTCCAGTTCAGAGATCTATTAGAATCTTTGATGTGTCGCAGATGCCGCACTAACTAGTCCGTGCGCCTATGTCATATTTATTGTTGCATGATATATATGTTTAAATGGCAAAATTTTATATTGCCTATCTATGAAATCATTTTAAATATACGTAAAACTCTGTGTTTTATACTATTTTTTATTTTTCTTTCGAAAAAGTCAATTTTTAGAAAGAAAATAATATCACAAGAAAATAATATCAAAAAATTGACCGCGGACTAAAATCCAAGCATCTTACAAAATATTTTAAACACTTCCAGCACTCACAGACTTGTCACCTCTTTTTAGCCAGTCTATTAAACAAAGATAAAACACCTGCGTTCTGGCGATTCCTACTTTAGGCTGTGCAAGTGATTGTGTATCTCTCTCTATCCCACTGCTTTTAAGAATTACGGGGCCGTACCCAAATAAATTTTTGGACCGTTTTTGTATTATTTTCGTCGTGTTTTTAAAGAGATCTTTACGGATGGGTCTATCGCCTTTAATAGTTGGGAGGGAGGCCATGTGAGGTTATTATTTGATGTATTTTGCCGGTTATGCTTTTTACACGTTTATGAAAGTAAAGAATTTAGAATTTGGCCTGTATTCGTCTAAATTTTTTGCAGTTTTTACTGTGAGGAAGTGTGTTTTTTTATTTGTGTTTGTGGATTTGTTTTGGTATTATACCTAAAGACCTTAAAATGTTTCGACCCTGGGAAAATAGGCACGAAAATTTACCAAATGAAGAGGAAAGTGTTTGTGCGGGCTTATGGAGACCGTGGGTGTACAAGAAAGACAATAACATTTGTGATAAAAACAATAAGAGTGATCTGGACAGTGATTTAGACCTACATAGTTCTGATAGTTCATTTTCTAGTATTGAGGAAGCAAAGAGAAGCAAAGGAAGTAGAAGCTACAGAGTAAATCAATAATTGTTCAAGTACAGAGGCCAAACAAATTTATCTAAATATCTATAACTGAATTTAAAAAATTGTATTAACTTTTTGGGCCACATTCAAAAGAGTGGGTAAATTTATAAAAGTATTTAGTATCCTCACTGTAGTTTTAGGATCCAGTATACTTAAAATGTAGTGTTTTGTATAAGATTTTTAGTTTTTAGTATAAGCATTTATTTTTGTTAATTTTTATCTAATCTCTCCTAATATGCATAATAACTAAATACGAGGCAAACAAATTAATAAATATTACATTTAGGATGTAAAGTGTGTTTTTTTTTATAAGTAGAACTTGTGTCTTTTAAACGCATAAAATATAGACAGCTAGATGATTTTTAATGTAAAAGTTTATTTAAAAAAATATACTTCCAATTTTCTGACTACATAATTACTTTTTATGAAAAGAAGTTGGTACTAAATATAGAGATGGGGGGTTTTCATCAGTATATTATTATAATAATATATCATAATATGTATTAAGTAAAAAAAACTATAATAAAGGACATTGAATATGGCAATGCCTTAATCCATAGAATAAATGGGCGTAATTTAAAGTAATTCGTATTACCTATTCTCTCATCAAACTCAAAAATGCTTTATTGTCAATATAAACATAGAAGTTGTAGACAAAGCCAATAGACATTAGAGTACATTAAAGGAATAAAAACGAGAAACTAATTTAAAATAAACTAAAATTATATAAAACTTTGAAAAATACTTAAATGCTAATCATTAAAAAATTCACCTAAACTATAGTACGCTTTACTAGCAAGAAATATTTTCGTCCTTGTACGTAGGCTTTTTTCAGTCTTAAGTTGTCTTATTTCTAGTGGAAGTTTATTAAACAGCTTTCTACCTCCATATATGATAGAGCTACGGACAAGTTCAAAATGAGGAATGGGTAGCCTTAACAATAATTTTGTCGCGTATTATAGTGGCTTCCTAAGTGGAGTTCCTGTTTATATTTTCTAAAAACTAAGCAAACTGTTTCCAAAATAAAAATACAACACAGGGTTAAAATATTATGACTTACAAAAAGCGGACGATATGAGTCACGAGGCTTGGCCCCACATAGATATCTAATGGCCCTTTTCTGGAGTACAAACACTGAACTAAAAAGTGAATTTGAACATGAACCTCAAAAGCAAATTCCATATCGAAGGTGCCACTCGATAATCGCGAAGTATGCAGATCTGGCGATGGAGAAATTAAGACTGGTGGCAATAACCCTTAGGGCGTAGCAGCCTGATGAGACTTCTGCATACATTCACAATATGGTCTTCAAATTTAAGGAACCAAAAACTTACTGAACGGTGGCATGGTGATGGCTTCATTATTTAAACATATATCATTTGTATTACATTTAAAATTAAGGATATTTGTTTTGGAAACATTAAATGTCAAAAAATTTGCATCACACCAGTCTTTTATTTTTAACAAATCTGCACGTACATTGGCCTCCATTTGAGAAACATCAGAGTCGTGCCAGAGGATGGTGGTATCAGCGGCAAACAATGTAAATTTGCCAGTTACTTGCAGTTGTGGCAGATCGTTCACATAAATGAGAAAAAGTAAAGGACCCAGTACTGATCCTTGCAGAACACCCACATTTATATTAAGTTCCTTAGAGATATCACCATTAAATTTGACAGCCTGGACACGATTTGATAAGTAGGAACGAAACCACTCAAGGGTAGTTCCTCTGAAACGATAGAGCTCCAGTTTCATCAGCAGCACTCTGTGACTCACGCAGTCAAATGTCTTGGACAACTCACAGAATACCGCTGCTGCAACTTCACCAACATTCAGTTGGTTGTACAGGTGCTCTAGAAAGCTAAAGATAGCATCATTTGTGCTCACAGACTCACGAAAGCCAAACTGCTGAAGACTCAATAGGCCAAACCTATTTAAAAATGAATCCATCCTCACCTTAACAAGCCGTTCCACTATCTTGGCTAAAGTAGGCAATAACGCTATAGGTCTAAAGTTAGAAGGACAGTCGCGATCGCCACCCTTGTAAAGAGGAACAATCATTGCTCTTTTTAAGCACTCTGGGAAAACTCCAGACATAAATGAAAAGTTAATTGACTCGGGCAAGACTTGCAAAGCAACAAGAGGTAAAACAGAAAATATTTTAAGAGAAAGCTCATCCCAACCTGATGAACTTATGATTCTTAATATTAACCATTAACTGTTTAAGCTCTTCTACACTTATGGGGACAAAAAAGAAAGATTCGGCTACTACCACATTGCTGAGATAGCTCCTGGGATCTATTTTTTGTGAGAGATTGGCTGCAAGGTTACTAGCAATATCACAGTAGAAGAAATTGAGGACATTGGAATCTAAGGTACTTGGAATAACCAAGACATTATTTTTGCCCCTAAGCTCATTTAAAATCTTCCAAGACTCTTTTGCTCTGTTGGAGGAATTATTTATACCTCTTATGAGCGCATATTTTTCCCAGATACTCGTAAACCCTTAGTATACCAAGGTTTTCTATTACGTTTCTTAATATTGACAACAGGAAAAGCAGTGTTAAAATTGTTTAATACTATTTGATGAAAGCTATGCAGTGGGTTAAGAGTAGTCAGTAGTCAATACATTATTCCAACTTGACATATTGCAAAGCAAAGAGACTTGACTTGTTATATATGATGGCGCTAAAAACTAAACTTATGAAATTAAAATTTTTGGTTAAACTCATTTAACGTACTTAAATCTTATATTTAAATTAAATATTATTCTGCTATCAACTATCCTGAAATTCTAACTTAATAAAACTAAACCCAAAAATCCCGAATAATAAAGTTTTAAATACAAATAAATTTTAAGGCCGGACCTGTACAACTTTTCACGCTTGAGTGGCTGTGACTAAGGTCAGGCGTTTAACAAAATAGTACGTGGGCGCATGTAGTCAAATTTTGCGAATCAAATGTATAAATTCTTAAAAAAATGCTTAAAACATTTATTTATTTAATGAAATGATTAAATATCGCTTAGAATATTACTTTATGACTCTTTCCACATAAAATTTTGCGATTTAAACATGCATGTCTTGTGACAATACAAGCAACACCGGCACACGGACTATTTGCGGTACATCAAAGATTCTAATAGATCTCTGAACTGAACTATAACCGCAATATTGTAACCCCACTGTTTCGCGCCATTTCATCAACCACATATTTAATATATTGTGCTTTGTGGACACGAACAATATCAAGCAATTGTGCCTTTTTTCGCCAAGCAGTCCTGGGTATTTTTTCCACTCGCAGACTATGATGAGGTGCATTGTCTATCACTATAACTGAACCGGGCTGCATACACTTCAACACAGACGAAAACCATTTTTCAAAGACCTCAGCGTTCATGTCTTCATGATAGTCTCCCGATTTTCTGGATTCAAAAACATTCAGACCTCCTTCCAAAAATCCAGAGTCACTACCTATATGGGTAATAATTAGACGACGACCTTTTCCAGAAGGCGATTTCAATCCCGTGGAAAGCCCATCAAGAAAAGCTTGCCCTAAATTTTTTACATTTAAGTCTTGCCATACTTTTCCACGGGTGTGTCGTTCATTAAGCCATGTTTCATCGGTATAATAAATAAATTTTTCTTCCTTCGCGCCGATGTTTACGAATTTCATCTAAATATTTCCTTCACTACAAAACAATCTCTTTTTTGTCAATCAAAAAACTTTTCCGGTTCCTTTTTAAATAACGAAAATTTAGGTCGCGTAATGTTCGCTTTAAAACACCAACGGAAACTTTAGGTAAATAATAATTGTCACTATCAAGTTCGGCCTTAATTTTCTTAATAGTTGGAATCTCATTTCTAAAAAAAAATCTGTGCACTTTTCGCCTGATGAAATATTTTATGTCCTCATCTAGAACAATTTTTTTCCTGCCCCTTTTTTCTACTTTTTTTTGTTTTCATTAACTTTAAGAGACCTGAAAACTGTTCTGGAACTAACTTTTGTCAAATCTCCGCATAATTCTGCCGCGTCCTCAACCGACAAATCGGAATTTTTAGCACTTCATATACAGTTTTAACTAGTTGGTATTCCGCAGAAGTGAAATAATGTCTTTTTGCTTTTTTGGCAGGCGGCGGGACACAACTTGTCGAAGGTTCTTCGTTTTCCATATTTAACAAAAACACCGTATTAAACACCGAAGAAAAATACCGTAAATTAATAATATTATAAGTAATAAAATAAATTTATAATATTTACACAGACAATTTCCCTGCCACCAGGGAAATTTTCGTGTGAAGAGGATGCGGTTCTCTAAAAGGGGAAAGTAATAATTTTTTATTAGGTTTAAAAATTAAAGGTTTGTCAAGTAACAGGGTTACAAACAAGGGGTACCAGGGTTGTGAGGGCCACGCAGGAACAACCAAAATTCCTGTAGCCTGGTCTTGAATAATCTTATCCAAAGTTTTAGATATCATAGAGAAAGGAGGGAAGGCGTAAAAATATTCTTCTTTCCAAGAACATGTAAAAGCCTCTACTGATATGGAATTTGGATCAGGGAACCATGAGATATATCTTTTGCATTTTGTATTTAATTTTGTTGCAAAAAGGTCTATTTCTGGTTGCCCGAATATCTTGACTATTTTTAGAAATGCCTGGCTATTTAACTCATATTCTGTTCCGACAAAAGTTTGTCGTGAACCCTTGTCAACTTCCTTATTTTCTTTAGAAGAAACATAGGAAGCAAAAACTGTTATTTGTTTTTGTTCGCACCAGTTTAAAAGATTGTAAGTTATTTTACTTAGATTATGATATTTAACGCTCCCTTCCCTATTTATGCAAGCTATTGCAGTTTTATTGTCAATTCTAAGTAAAACTCTAATATTTTCTTTTAATTTAGTAAAAGATTTTAATCCATAAAGGGAAGCTTTTATTTCAAGGTAGTTAATATGTTTTCTCCTATCTGATTTGTTCCAGAACCCTTGACAATTTTTACCATTACAATTGGCACCCCAACCCGAAAGAGACGCATCTGAAAAGATTTCTAGAGATAATTTTTTAGGTTTAATCTCCGCAGAGCCATTTAAATTATGTAACAACCAATTTAAAGTTTTTATAATTTCATTAGATACAGGCATTATATCGTTATATGTTTTCCCTTTTAGAGCTTTAAATTTTATTCGCTCTAATATTTTTATATGATGGCGACAATGAGGTATGGTTGAAGCTGCTGCTACCAGAAGTCCAATAATTTTTGCAAATTCCCTGATTTTAATTCTTGACTTCATTAAGTTTTTTGAAATCAATTTTTCTACTAACCTTGTTTTCTTTATAGGCAAGGAAAGTGTCATTCTATTAAGGTCATATGTGAACCCCAAATAGGTTATTTCTTTTGAAGGTACTAATTGACTTTTTTCTTTGTTAATGATGAAACCAAGTCTAGTTAAAACATTAAATGTGAGCTTGGTATTAATTTTACATTCAATGTTATTTTTGGATATAATTAGAATATCATCTAATTATATTATCAATAAAACATTTTGAAGGCGTAGAAATGTTGCTACTTGTTTCATAGTTTTAGTAAAAATATAAGGAGCAATATTAAGCCCAAACGGAAGGCAATTAAACTCATCTTTGACCCTCCAATATAAATCTCAAATATTTTTTATACTTTTTATGAATAGGTAACAGGAAATAAGCGTCCTTTAAGTCTATTTTTGTTACGTAACAATTTTTCGTGAGGAGTTTTTGAACTGTTCTTGAGTCTTCGAGTTTAAAATGTGGAGCCAAAATATAATTATTTAACATTTTTAAATTTAAAATAAATCTCTTTTTTCCATTGGACTTCGTAAACGGCGATAGAAATTCGCCTTTAGTATAAGAGCATTTTGCAATTGCACCAATTTCTAATAGCTCACTTAACACGTTCAGCGCCATGACGGTCCCATGGGACCTACGGCATTTGGGTCAGAACTGACCTTGTTGGTCCGATGGGACCTACAATGTGTTATAAATTTGAACATCGCTTACTGTCCGTAGGTCCCCTTTTATATGCTTTAAATCATTAAAAAGGACCGTCGCGGTCATATAGACTGCAAAAAATATGCGGGGTATGATTTTTGTTTTCGGGTTACCTATGTGACAGGTATGTATATAAAAATATTTTTGTACAAAATGTTTTATTTATCAAAGTTAACAATAAACACATCACGTTTTAATTTTTTTTGTGAAGCTTATTGAAACAATTGAGACACATAAAGGGCTCTCCATCACATGATTGACAAAAAGTAATAACTTTTTTGTTTTATTTTGTGCTGCCTTCCTACCTTCTTTTTGGGATAATTCTTTGTAACAGTTTACGCACATGCGTCTTACTTCATGTTTTTTTCCTTCTTTGGCTTTTAATTCATGTTGCCTGGTTTTAGAAATATCAATTGATAGTTCACGATCACCATTATCAACTACCTCAGTTAGATGACGAACCAGTTCCTTTTTGAAATCAACGATGGATATATTTTGGCCGGAAATTTCTTTGTAAATTATATGTGCATTTACTACAGAAGTAGTAAGCAAAAGTTCAAATGCCAACTTACGATACCACTTTATGGTTTTACGTAAAGGATTGCTATAGGCGCCCATTTGGTCCGATAAATCGACTGATGATTTTGCAGCATTATAGTCGATTATCATTTTTGGTTTGACTTTGGTTCCTCCTCTGCATCCAACTTCAACTATTTCACTGGAATGTCTCGTAGATAACATAAGAACATTGCGCTGATCTTTCCAGTTTAGAACCGTAATTCCTCTGTGATTTTCTTTAGCAATAATTTCACCTTTTTTTAATTTTTTTGTTACGACACTCTTAGGCGAACCCTTTCGATTAGAGCGCAAAGTTCCAATCAAATGTGTATTCGCATCTAAGAGTTTATTAGCTAAATCTAGGTTAGTATACCAATTATCAGTGCACATAGTACGACCTTCGTGCAGTAAATTATTTCCCAAAGATAAAACGATGTCCGTTGGTACAGTTTTTTCTATTTCTAAATTTTTACCGCAATAAACTTTTAGGTTGTAGGTGTAACCCATTCCAGCACACAGCTTAAATAGTTTGATTCCATATCGGTGCCGTTTTTGTTTCATGTATTGTCTCATAATAAGCCGTCCCCTGAATGGGACCATGGTCTCGTCCACACACATATACTCCCCTGGTATGTAAAGTGCTTGGAAATTTTCAACCAATATATCTACTAAAGGTTGGATTTTATGCAGACGATCTCCTGGTATACAAGCGGAGTTATCTGCAAAGTGAAACATCTTTAGAATTAGTTCAAATCTGTTTCTGGTCATTTTTGTTCTTGCAAATTGAACATGATATAATGGGTCTTGGCTCCAATAATCTCTTATAGAGGGCAATTTTACGAGACCCATCCACATTACCAAGCCTAGAAAAGTTTTTACTTCTTGAATGGTAACTGGATTCCAAGAATGAAGTCGAGATCCGGGAGCTGCATCGTTCCCTAGGAGTTGTTGGGTGGCATATAAATTAGTCTGATCGACGATCATCTGTAGCATTCGATCGTCAATCAAAGCAGAATAAACAGTACCAGCGGTACAGTCGGGTGCTAACAAGGCTGCTACGTTTGGTTCAACCCCTCCTGTGCCTCCATTGAATGCAAGTTTTGGCTGATTTCCGGTTGGAGGACCCCATTCCTTTTGCAAATGTCTGACATTATTCTGATCTGTATCGACCGTATCTTCAGGATCATTGTCAATGTGTTGAATAACTTGAGTTATATTATCAGCAACTGACGGTAAAACAGTTTTACAAGGATTTCCAGGAAACAAATGCTCAACAGTCTGATTTTCTGGAAGAATAATTTCAGTTAAATTAGCTGAACTCGTAGAGGGTAAAGGTTCAAATTCACTTTTAGTTGGTTTTGGTAAATAAAGCTTTTTCGAGTGTGACTTTGGAACAATTCGTTCAGCTTCTGAGTCAGTCTCAGAACTTGAATCAGTCGGCTCAAAACATGGATCAGCATCAGAGTCATAGAAACTGCTACAATCTTCATCTGACATGTCCAACCTCAAAGCTAATGCCTCAAGTTCATCGGGCCTTAGTGCTCGTTTTCTATCACGTTTGTTTTCAGACATCTAGAAAAAAACAAACTTGCTAGAACAACCGTAAAATATAAATATAATATTGTTCAAGCTATTCCGATGTGCGATGTTCATAGGATCGTAAAAATAACCTTTAGCACAAAAAAAGCATATTATATTCACTTACCTTTATATTTCCAATGAACCACTCAAAACTCACGTTATAACAAGCACAGGTACAACAAAATCGCAAAGATAAGAATTAGACACATGCGCTACCAATATGCATGAGAAAGAGAATGATGCAATAACTCACCTCCCACCACGCGGACCAACGGTCCCGCGTTAAAAATTTGCATTCGCCAGACCGCGTTGGTCCCATGGGACCAACTGTCAAAAACTGTCAATATTTATAAAAATGTGTCAATAATTCAACAATTACTAATGTTAGGGTATTTATTATCATATCTTTCAAAATTTATGGTTAGTCCAAAATTGAAAATTGCAATTTTTTTTGCTGGCGCTTAACGTGTTAATGATTTTTTAAAAAGATCTAAGTCTTTTTCAGAGTATTCTCTTGAAGCAAAAAACTTTTGGCGGGGTTCACGATTAAATGGCAATTTAATACCCTGAATCCATTGTAGGACAATTTTATTACTAGTTAATTCTTGCCACGTAAGAATATAACGTGATAAACAAGCTGCATATTTTGTATTTACCGGTGCTAATGTTTCCTGGATTGTTCCCGATTCCCTGATTGTTTCTTTGGCTTGTAAATGGTCCTGTCCATTTTCATTCTGACGTTCCTCTCCCCTCGCCGATAGTTTAAATAACGTGGAGAAGAGGTGTTCGCAGGAGGGTGCTTAGATGAAGATGTACTCGGTACAGCTGGTCCTGGTCGGCCAAAATTGGTAAACTTATTTTTCAATTCTTCGCTGGTCTTTTTTAAATTTTGTTTGTTCTTCACTGCTTCCCCAAACTTTTCACCAAACAGTGTCTAATTGGCTAGATGACGCCACTTTTCGAGACTCATATTTAAAGAAGGCATAATATTCTGTCTACGGAGCATTGATAAAACATTATGTACGTTAGAGAATAGTAATGCAGCATCAGCTAAGCCTGACAATTGAGACATAGATTGATTTTCTTTTATAAAGTCGTTCATAACTTCCCCTAGCGCCGTCAACCCCTGACCTATTTGATGTTGTAACGATTTTAAAAAATAAATCTTTTTTGTTAACGGACTCATTTAAGCAGTCTAAAATCTCCTCATTCACTTTAGGAGGATTGAGTGCTTGACAATTCTTAGGTATTGGATGCTTATCTGATATTTTCTGCCTTTCTTCTTTCTTAACACCTTTGTTGAGATAAAATTCCCACCTTGATACAATCTCATCATGTAGATCTTGGCCCTGAACCTGAATGTCAGACGGTTTCGCCCCTAACGCCACTGAAAAATCAGTGGTTGATGGCGTTGACGGTGTTACCTCCAAGGTAGGAGGAGGAATAATGTTAGGTTGAGGTGTAGGCGGACGAGAGGGGAGATCTACTTGATTATCAGTTAATTCAATTGGCATGTCTTCCAGTCCTGAATGTACTGGCGACTGGTGACCACTCTCATCTTCAGACGAAGAAGACTCTAAAACAATAGAGATGTCTTCTTATTGAAAATTGTATGGTCCACGACCAATTTTAAAACACATTTGAACCCACGGTTCTATAATTTTCAGTCTACCCACGGTAGACTAAATTAAATTCTTAATTATATAGTACAACTATATAACATAAAAGGCCTTAGAGAAAGAGCCGATGATTTAAATACCATCAATATAGGCCCTCGGCCTTAAAAAAGTTATACATCTCTAAAAAAAAAAAAAAAAAAAAAACAATCAGTTTGTTCATAACTTACCCGAGGTTGACGATAAGCTTTGAAATTTTTCCTTAAATATTTCCAACTCTTGTAGTAATTTGCTAATTTTTTGCTTTTTACTCCTAATTTTTGCTGGTGAGGCACTACGTTTCGACATTATTTGTTAAATTCACAAACAGTAAAAACAATTTATTTCACTCCCGGAGATACGGTACGACACAATTTTATTTTCTCGCTAACTCGACGGATACGCAAAACAGAATGACGATGTGTGAGTCTGGCCGGAATAAACCAGAAACTACAACGTAATCATATCGGAAGACAAGCGAAGGAAAATCAAATAATTTGATCGGACATACCGCGCGAATTTCGTACGAAACATTTTTATTACCAATGCGACTGCACGTAGGACAGGGCTATAGTTTTTTATACTTTGATAAATTCGGATCGGCCGCACCGCCCGCATCGGACGGAACTAGTCGCTCACGCAGGACGACGCGTTAAAGAGTCCAGATTGCTAGGGGTGGGTAAAAAGGAATATTCTTGTGGGCTAGGTTGTTTATAATCTTTCGACGAGGCTGCTCGTATAATTAGGATCACTCTTCCTTACAGGTAAGTCGATTGATTTTCTAATTATACTTCGCAGCCTCGTCTCAGATTATAAACGCCCTGTAGATGTTGAAAGAATTTGCAATCTGGACAGACGTAATCTCATGACAGAGAAAAAAAAATATATGTATGGGTTAATTTAAATAATATGCATTATGCGTTTATTCATAGAACAAAATAATAACAAAAATTACATAACATTTAAATTAAATTTTATGTGCAATATAAATTTAGTAATAGAATTATACGATAACAATTATGCATATGTAAACTAAAATCAGTGGCGGTTCCTCAATAAGTGCACATGTGCACGTGCACTCCCATAATATTTTTTTTAAACAAACAGAAAACATACAACAAACATTCTATATCATTCTTAAATTAATATTATTTCTATTCGATCTAAAAAAGAATTTAAATAGGAAAGTATTTATTTTAAATTCTAATCCATCTCAATACCTACCGCGACACGCGAAAACTCCGCACAACGCGCGGTAACGACTCACCACATCTTGTCGTTCACTGCTCGATCGTGCTCATCGCGCCCCGAGTTCTGATTGGTAGAGCCGTTGGTCCCTGCATGCCTGCTGCCCCGCGACAGGCTGCGATAATTACCTCGCCCGTGTGCACAGTTTGGTTGTGATCTTACTGTATGATTGGGAGTGTTGGCGCGAAATTTTTGATGTTTTGTTTTTAAATCGGTGGCAGTATTGCTATTTAATACTTAACTTATTTATTGGAAAGTACTTGCGTTGTTTGGTTTTTCGACTTTTTGTTTTTCTTATTTTTTGATGAAGAATGGCGGGACCGGTGAGCAGCGTCACCGTGGAATATTTAAAAACAATTAAATTTTCATTACTTTTGTTAGAGGAGAGGACAAAAATAAAAAATATTGGTCGTCCAAAGCCAAATATAGTTATAAGCAACGTAACCAAAGACAAAAATCGGGACTATAAACAGTCTTTTAAAATGGACATTTACGAGAAAACAGACTGGTTCTGCGGGAGTTCAGTTACTAACACTCTTTATTGTTTTCCGTGTTTATTATATGGGGATGAGGCATCAAAATGGACAAAATGTGGTGTGGACTTGGGTCATTTATCCGAAAAACTTAAAAAGCATCAATGTTCAAAGTTACACATATCCGCTAAATTAGGATTTAATTTATTAGGTAAACAAGATATCCGGCAACAATTAAATAGTGCATACCGATTAAATATTGAAAAGCATAACCAACAAGTAAAGAAAAATAGATATGTATTATCGAAAATTATAAATTGTGTTAAGTTCTGTGGCGCCTTTGAACTTGCCCTTCGTGGGCATGATGAAAAACAGGACTCATTAAATCCTGGAATATTTAGAGGCCTCGTAAATTTTTCTGCCGAATTGGACTTGGCACTAAAGGATCATTTGCAGCAAGCTACTGTGCTTAAAGATACGTCTAAAGATATCCAAAATGATTTACTAGATTGTATGCTTTCCGCTTGTCAAGCACACATTAAAAAAGAAATCGCCGCTTCAAAGTTTGTATCTGTAATAAGTGATGAAACAAGTGACATTTCAAATATTTTTCAAATGGTAATAGTTTATCGATATAATTTACCAAATGGGACCCCCGTTGAAAGATTTTGGACTTTTTTAAAACCCAGTGACCACAATGCTATTTGCTTAGCTGATTGTATAGAAAAATCATTAAATTCCGTTTTAACAAGTCCAGATCAATTAATTTCCCAAAGTTATGATGAAGCAAGTGTCATGAGTGGTGCTCATCGTGGTGTGCAAAAACTTATTCAAGATAAATTTCAATACGCCTATTATATACATTGTTATGCGCATCAGTTAAATTTATTAATGTCTGAATTCCTAGAGCATCTGCTACAAGGTGGAATTTTAAAATTAGAACCGTTAACATGGTTTTTGAAAATAAAGAAGCCTTAATAGAGTGTATGGAACAAATACAATCTACATCCAGAGAATCAGATACCATCTGAAAAGCAGGGCACTTTCAAGATTATTAAAGGACATTAAATTTATTTTTTGGTTGAATGTATTTCATCGAGTTATGCCCCATGTTGACATATTGTACTCTCAACTGCTTAGAACATTGAAAGGCTAGAATTAGTAAACAACAACTTTGTTTGAGTCCAACATGTGCACAGGGGCAAGAGGGGTGTTTTGTTTACAAACATATTTGCCGATTCTCTGTTGTCAAGTCGACGCAAATTTCCAACGGAGGAAATTTTTAGCTATATTTTAACAACCATTATAACGTTAATTTAACTTATTTGTGTTGTATTTTATAGGAAAATTTAAAATAAAAAGTATAAATACTACAATTAACCTATTTTAAGAATAAATATAATATCCTTAAGAAAAAAAAACAAAATTATTAACATTCTTATCCCTAAAACTGCTTCTAAAAAATTTGAAGCGACAACACCGGAGCTTAAGCGCCTGAGCCATACGCGTAGTGTCATCTGTCAAACGGCCTCTTTGTTTATTTTCGGGATTCGTGTATTTTCATTAATTTTTGGTTTAAAAACGAAAAACGCCACATTTTAGTGTTTTTTTAAATTGCTAGGATGGCAAAAACTTGTGTCGTTTGTGCCGCATCATGATAAAAAGGTGATTCAAGCCGATCTTTGCACAAGTAAGTACCGATACTTTCATAACATCACATCATAGGGTTACCATCATCATAAACGTAGAATAGGGGATCTTATAGATATAAACCTAATAAAAACTAGAATGTGAAAGTGTGCGTAAAATACCAAAATATTTATATTTTTAAATGTACCTATCTATATAGTTATGTTTTTTTAATATATACATTAGGTAGATATATGAAATTACTAATTTTTGATTGCCTTTAAAGAATTTTGAAATATATTTAGATATTGATATCTATGTATAAAGTTAATTTTGTCTTTCCCTAAAATTTGGTCGATAATTTTTTGTTTGTTTTACCATATTGCAACTTACAATAATACATATTGTAACGAAATTCGGGAACACATTTTTATTGTTAACGTCAAAAGCACTAACCTAACTCGCCTTGACTGTCGTTTAATTTTTTCCAAGATAAAAACTGACTCAACAATTAAAACTGAATGAATTGTCACGAAGCGCGTCTTTTTTAAAACCCGATGGAACAGTTTTGAAATATTTAGAATTATCATTGTTTTTGCCCAAAGAGACCAATAATTTTAGGAGAATACTGACAGTCAAAGCAAGCAAGTATACAAATTCTAGAAAATTAGAACTACAGGGATTTACAATAATATAACCTAAATTGGGGCCAAAATGGGGCTCTCGAACAAGATGAACTACTTGAAAACTAAACACTATAGATGAAAATAATAAACCAAACGTAAGTAGAACCCTAAAGAAACCCTACGAATCAACTTTAACTACAGAATACTAATAAAATTGTACAAAAACTAGAAGAATAACTAACGTACGAGGCATGTCCAGAAAATAAGTGTACTAAATTTTTATAGGTTATACATTTTTTTATTTGAACAAAAAAAATATCTGTTTACATTAGTACATATCTAAACTATTTTTCGACATAGTCACCATTCCTCTCAATGCAGGTGGTGTACCGGGGTATCAGTTTTTTGATGCCCTCCTCGAAGTAGTTTCTCGCCAATCCCTTCGTCCACTTCTCCACCTCCTCCTTCACCTCCTGGTCGGTTGAAAACTTTTTTCCACCCATGTGGAGCTTCAGGGAGGTAAAGAGGTAGTAATCTGACGGTGCTAGGTCAGGGGAATGCGCAGGATGGTCCAGGACATCCCATTTAAACGAGGCGAGCAGGTTTTTCGTGGCATTAGCTGTGTGTGGTCTGGCATTGTCGTGCAGCAGGCAGACTCCCTTTGTCAGCATGCCTCTCCTCTTGTTCTGAATTGCCCTCCGTAATTTTCTTAGGGTCTGACAGTATCTTGCAGCGTTGATGGTCTCCCCTTGAGGCAAATATTCAATAAGAATTATGCCTTGACAGTCCCAAAACACGGATGCCATGATTTTCTTGGATGAAATTGTCGTTTTGAACTTTTTGGCAGAGGGTGAAGAGGTGTGACGCCATTGTTGAGACTGCCTTTTGGTTTCTGGTGTGTAGTGGGCAACCCAAGTTTCATCTCCAGTAACGCTGGAGCGGAGAAATTCATCGCCATGCAGTGTGTAGCGTCTCAAAAACTCTTGCCCGGCCTCAACTCTATTCAATTTGTGTTGGTCTGTCAGCTGTTTTGGGACCCACCTCGCCGACAGTTTCCGATATCCGAGGGTTTCTGTGATGATTTCGTGTACCAGAGATCTCGAGATTTGTGGAAACATTGCAGAAAATTCATCCACGGTCAATCTGCGATCGTCACGGATCGCATTTTCGATTTTTTCCAAAATTTCTTCAGTCACAATTGAAGGCCTTCCGCTCCTCTGATCATCATGCACAGATGTACGACCATTTTTAAACTCGCGACACCACTTGAACACACTTGTACGATTCATAGCTTTATCACCATATGCAGTTTGTACCTCATTACAAACCTCAACCGGAGTTAATCCCTTCCAAACGAGATAACGGATAACGCCGCGTATTTCTAGCCAACATGTGGAAAAACAATTCCCTACCGCCGTGACAGGCTCAGTACACTTACTTTCTGGACATGCCTCGTATTTACATTTTCATAATACTGCTCTCCTCTCAAGTTTGATCGTCCCGATCAAACATGGGACCACCTGAGTCATGATAGGGCGCTAGTCGGACGATGTTTACAATTTTCATCTTCATTGTCGGATGTCGCTGGATACGATACACCACGTCGTTGATTCTGGTGACCACATTGAATGGACCTTCCCAATCCTTCTGGAGCTTTGGTGACTTGCCCTTCATCCTCCGTGGATTGTATAACCAGACTTTATCCCCAGGATTAAAACCGGTAGAATTTGCCTTTATGTCATAACGCGATTTCATTCTGTTACTTTCTAGATAAAGTTTATCCCTTGCTTCAGACTTATGGGGTCTTCCAGTAATAATGTCCAAAGGTAAACGAAGTTCATCACCGTAGACAACTTTTGCCGGGCTTTTTCCAGTTGACTTGTGGATAGAAGAACGATATGCCAATAGGAATGGTTGTATACAGGTGTCCCAGTCGGTTTGCTTAGAGTTTACCACCATCCTCAAATAGGTTTCAAATGTGCGGTTAAATCTTTCAACCATTCCATCAGACTGAGGGTGTAGTGGGGTTGTACGGGTCTTATTGATTCCCAGCAACTGGCATACTTGTTGGAATATTTGTGACTTAAAGTTCCTTCCTTGGTCTGAATGTATCTCTCTGGGTACACCAAATCGACAAATCCAGTTCTGGAACAGCACTTCGGATATCGGATAAACCTCGGGCCACTTACTAAAGTAATCAGAAATGTTCAATAGCTTTTACTGCTGCCAATAGCTCTCGTCTGGTGACACAATAGTTTCTTTCTGGTTTTGATAACGTTTTACTGAAATAAGCTATCACTTGCTCGCCAGCTTCATATTTTTGTGATAGAACGGCCCCACACAGTCTGTTGACCAACTAAATACCATTTTGTCCTCCGTGAGCTTATGTAGAGGCTTTGCAAGATCACCGAAATTTCTTACAAATCTTCTGTAATAGGTACAAAGGCCCAGAAAGCTTCTTAACTGGTGTTTGTGAGTGGGTCGTGGCCAATTTTCCATTGCCCCTACTTTATCTGGATCAGTCTTGACACCTTTTTCTGATATTACGTGGCTAAGGTATCGAACTTCTTTTTGAAATAAGCAACATTTTTTAGGACTTAGGCTTCAGGTTGGCCCCTCGCAGTTTAACAAATACCTCTTGAATATTCTTTAAATGATCTTCAAATGTTTTTCCCAGTATGATGACGTAATCCAGATAAACTAAACATGATTCCCAAGTCATTCCACGTAAAACTGTTTCCATAAGTCTCTCAAAGGTAGCTGGAGCATTGCAGAGTCCAAAGGGCATTACTGTAAACTGTCAAAGTCCTGTTCCAGTCGAGAATGCGGTCTTTTCTTTATCTTCTGGGTACATCTTTACCTGCCAGTATCCACTCTTTAGGTCGAGTGTTGAGAACCATTGTGAACCTGATAGCGTGTCCAGGGTGTTGTCAATTCTTGGTAGGGGATAACTGTCTTTCTTGGTAATGTCATTCAGTCGCCGATAGTCTACACAAAATCTAGTGGATCCATCCTTTTTCTTCACTAGCACAACTGGAGATGTCCAAGGACTCTGAAAAGGTTCTATCACTCCTTGTGTCCTCATTTCTTGAAGCATTGAGGAAACTTCTTCTTGTTTAGCTATCGGAATTCTTCGAGGTGCTTGTTCAATCGGAGCATTGTCTGCAGTGTTTATTCGATGCTGCACCAAATCAGTTCTTCCCAGGTCATTATCCTGCAAGGAAAACACATCTTGATTTTCTTCAAGAAGACGTCGCAATTTACTACACTGGTCTATGATTAAATTGGCAGAAGATTCTTCAAATAGGTTTTGTAAACATACAGGAAAAGGTCTGTTTGAATAACGACTTCTATCAGCATTTTTCATGACTGCCACTACTTCAGAGCATACGCCAATGTTCTCTCCTTGTTTCAGGTGATGATCATATCCTTTTAAATTGACCATTCGAATCAAAACAGTAGATTTCTTCTGCGTAGATAACGTCTTGGCTGGAAAAATTCCTTGACCATATAGTTTGTCGTTTTCCATGGGCTCAATCAAAACAGTTTCTCCCTCTTTTTCTCCAAATGTAGCATTAACCACCACCTCTGAATTTGCTGGTATGGTAATATCCTTGAATAACTTAACGACTCTGGCTATTTACTTTATCTTCATATAGGTGGTGCATAAAAATCTCTTCATTTCTCGTCGTCAATATCCGGTTATATGCATCCATTTTAAACTGCTGAGCATTTATAACATCTAATCCTGGCTGTTGGAATGTTATTAAGCCAATGGTGACTGTAGCTTCATGCAATCCAAGAATCGGGATCCTTTTTCAATTTGCAGACTCCAGAATTAAATTGGGTGGTGCTGAAAGCCTACATGCAACTTGAATTTCCCACCTTCCAGTATGAATCTGAAAAATTGTTCCATTTATGGCTAAAATGCCACCCACCATCCCGTCGAAGCCACCGTCAAGGGAACCCACCAACCTCCGCCTGGAGCCATCATCGCGACCACGCCGACAGTACAAGTCTGCCTGCGGTGTCAACGAATACTGGCCCCCCTAAAAACAGCGGGGAAAGCTCCCTTTTTCTTTTTTCTATTTTTTTCTTTATTTTTCATAACATCATATCTTACATTAACTTCTTATGCTCTAATTATAGTTCGTCAGCTTTTATTATTGTACAATTTTGGATTTGTTCTTATTTGTTTCTTATCTTATCTTATCTTATCTACTATTATTTTACATTTTGTTGTTTCATTTATCATTTTTGTCCGAATCTTATCCTAGTTATGGTCTTACTGCACCTCACTTTCTGGGTCATTGATTACGTCATTTGCCCATTCATTTAATTTATCGATATGTGTTTTATTTGTTTTCCTTGTTTCCCCCCTTAATTTTAATTCTAAATCCCCGTATTTTAATATTATTCGTTGTCTCGTTTCGTGTCTGTTTATTTCTGTACAGTCCTGCATTATATGTTCGTTAGTTTCTTGTCCTTGTCCGCATGTGCATCGTCCGTCTGTGTCTTTCAGGTTGAATCTTTGTAAGTAATGTTCAAAGTTACCGTGTCCTGTCGCCAATTGTACCGCTTTGTGCGTAAGCTGGATTAGTTCATCGCCCACTTGCTTACAGATTTTAAATGTTGATCGGCCTTTGTCGACACTCTCCTTTTTGTTTTTGTTATTGTTTCCCCTGTTACTATTTGTTCATTGTCTAATATTATTAAACCAATTCCGTTTCCATTTTCTCCTTGACTGCCATCTACGTATATGTGGACCGCTGTATTTTGATTGATATAGTTTATTTTGTGTAGGTAACTTGGGTGTGGTTTGTCTATTGTTCTGATTTTAGCTTTTTCTATGTCTTCTTTACTTAGCTCATATGAATTGAACCTCTCTTTTGATTCTATCCACACTGGTGCCACCCCAGCTAATACTTGTAGAGCGGCGTTTGACGTCGTTCTGTATGCCCCGGTACAAATTATTAATAATGGTCTCATTGCAGCCTCTAAGTGTCTTTTTGCAAAGACACTTTCTGCTTTTGTTCCCCATATTTCTGATGCATACAGTATGGCTGGTAGAATTGCTTTTTTATAACCTTTTTTTTTTAATTTGCCCCATTATTCTCATTGATATCTTTTGTGTCTTTGTCCTTATATTTTTTATGTGTTCTATATAATTTTGTTTTTTATCTATTATTAACCCTAAGTATTTCAAGCTTTCTTTCTGTTCTATGTTTGTGCCGTCTATCTTTATTACTGGTGGTCTTATGTTTCCTCCCTTGGGTAAGAACATTATTTCAGTTTTCCTATCATTATATTTCACCTTTGATTGTTGCTCCCATTTCTTGCACGCTTTCCATACTATTTTCCATTTTCTTTCTATTTCTTTTGCCGATTTACCAGGAATAAGTAGTAGTTGGTCGTCTGCATATGCTTGTGCGTGTACTAGATCGTCTTCCCAGTTTTCGTTTATTATATGTTGTTGTTCGTATTGTCTGTTCCAGTCTTGTCTTGCTTCGTCCAGGTCTCTGAACCAACCCTGCATAACCAATAACCACAGGGTTGGTCCCAAACTAGATCCTTGTGGACATCCTCTTTCTATTTGTCTTGTTTCTCGTCCCGTCTTTATCTTTCTGTCCGTCATAAAACTTTCACATACCCTTCTTAGTGACCCGCAGATCTCAGCCCCTTCCATTTCCAGGCGCTATTAAAAGCATTGCTGAGATCCAGGGCCACCATCAAAAAGTGTCTACTTGTCTTTTTGTTTAATTTTTGTGTTATTTTGTGCAGTGCGTCTATGGTCCCTCGTCCTTCCCGGAATCCGAATTGTCTTTCATCTAGTTTATTGAATCTTTCTAAGTGTATTTGCAGTCTTTTGTTTATTATCTTATCTAGTATTTTTCCTAGTGTGGGTAACAGGCTTATTGGTCTTGCTCCGCCATCACTTTTTGGGAGCCAGCATATATTTGCTTTTTTCCAACATTGGGGAAAAACGCCCATGTTTAGGCATTTGTTATATATTGCTACCAGCTTATCTATTATTTCTGTCCATATTTCTTTTATAGCCTCATTAGGGATTTTGTCTTCCGCTGTTGCTTTATTGTTTTTTAATTCACTAATTATTACTTCAATTTCTCGTTTGCCTATTTTCGGCTCTTTTCTTTCTCTGTATTGTCTGTTTTTATTTCTTATCTGTTTCATTTCAGTTGTATCATTTTCTATGTCGTCTTTCGGGAAATATTTATTTATTAAATAGTAATTTTTTTCATCTTCCGTTATGGTGTAAGTTCCATCTTCTCTTTGTATGTTCATGTTTGGCGGTCTGGATGTTCTTCTCAGGAACTTCCATACTTTTTCCCACGGATCTGTTTCTGTCATATTTCCGATTTTATCTTGTATCGATCTTAATTTGGCAATTTTTATTAATTTTTTGTAGTCGTTTCTGTCTTTTTTATATTTTTCTATGTTATGTTCGTTTCTTATTCTTTGCATAATCAGTCTTTGTCTTCTTAATTGCTTTCTTTTCATTTCTAATTCCGCGGTCCACCACTCATTTTGCTCTTCTGTTACCCATTTTTTTGCTATATTTCTACATGCGTGGCTACATATGTCTTGGAGTCTTTTTGCATTTGTTTCTAATTCTCTTGTGTTGTTCATTACCCATGTGTGTTTTTCTATTTCTAGGTTCAATTCTCTTTTTATCGGATTCCAGTTTGTATTTTCAAAGTCTAGTTCTTGTCTTTGCCGCCTTGTGTTACATTCTGTCTTTACTGTGAAAGAAATATACGCGTGCCCACTCAGAGTTTCCTCTTGTGACACGCGCCAATTTTCTATATTTATGTTTTTCGTCATGGTCAGATCTATGTAGCTGTTACCTCTTAAACTTCTGAAAGTTGGCCCTTCCCTTTTATTATTTACTATGTTATAATTTCGTTCGGCTGCCCAGTCGATTATTTTTGTTCCCCTTTCGTCTGTTATTGTCCCTTCCCACGCTTCGTTATGTGCGTTAAAGTCTCCTCCAATTATGTGTTGTTCTTTTATATTTTTTATACGTTTGTCTATTTCGTCTAGTCTTTTGTTTTTTCTGCCTCCCGGTTCATCGTAGATTGAAGAAAAAAGTATGTGTTTGTTTTGTTTTGTTTTTATTTGTATTGTATGACAGTTGTTTGTAGATAAGTCTTGTCTTGTTGTTGCTGTTATGTTTTTGTCCACCCAAATTTCTACCTTGTCTTTTATGTCCAGTCTGTGTCTCGTATATCCTGTTATGTGTCCTTTGTTATATGGTTCCTGCAATAGCACAATTCCCGGTTTCTCTGTTCTTATCTTGTTTTCTAGAAGTATCATCGCTTCTCTACCCTTGTCCACATTGAATTTCACTATTACTAGAGCCATTTTTATTCCATGTCTATTGTTCTTGTCTCTTCATCTGTCTGTCCGTAGTCTATGTTTCGTCTTATTGCTTCTTTTTGTTGTCCCTGTGTACCCCGGCCAACTTACAGTTTTTACAGTCAAAGAGGTTTCTACAACTGACCGGTTCATGACTTGTTTTTCCGCATTTATAGCATGTATTTTCTGCTTTTGTGCAGTACTTTATCGTATGTCCCAATTCTTGGCATTTGTAACACAAGGCTACGCTTATGTCTTCCTTTACGTAGTATCGTCTATAGTCCATTGTTAGTTGTCCTCGTCTTAGTACATGTTTCGCTGTGTCAGGATCAATTTCGATTATTATGTTTTCTTTGTGTGGGTTCATGAATGGTTTTCTGGCACTTAATTTTCACTCCTTTATTTTCTCTGGGTATAGGTTGTTTAATAATTCGTTGTCTTCTTGTATTACTTGTATAATTTCATCATCTGTATATCCTTTCTTTTCTACCCCCGTTATTTTTATTTTTGGTTTTCTTGTTCTTTTCTGTTCTGGAATGTAGTTCTTTTCTTTTAGTTCTTAAGCTATTTGTTCGTATATGTCTTGTGTCATTATAATTTTTATTTTTCCCTCCCTAAGAATTATTACATCAACTATACCCCTCTTGTATTGTTTGAAGTCTTGCTTAAATTTCTTTAAGGTTTCTTTCCCGTCTTTTTGTCCTTCGATTTGTGTGATTATTGTTTGAAAGAAAGAAAGAAAGAAAATGTGCTATATTACGTAAGACAACAAAATCTTGTGTACAAGCATCCTAAAAACTAAAAAAATTCAAATTTACTTTAAATTTCAAATTTCAAACAAACATAACATCTAAAACACTTTACCATAACATTTACACACATTACCAAAATTAATCATAACAAAACAGCTTGAGAAAAAAAAAAGCATCTTTTTGATAAATTTCATTAAAAAATAAGTAAAGCTGTCAATAAAACAGAATTTAGAAGAAGTAAATTAAATTATTTAACAGGAAACAAAACTGAAACACTAAAATGATGTCAGAGCACAGGTTAAAAGGTATCATTGAAAAAATCGTCAAGGCTATAATATGCCCTGGATAATAAAAGTGATTTTAATTCCTTTTTGAATCTCTTAACTTCTAAAATTTGTCTGATACATAGAGGAACATGGTTGTAAATTTTTTTGCTAAGGTATATAAGTGAGTTCTTGGTGAGGGAGGATGTAGGGTTGGTAAGGGAAAATCGTTAACCTGGCGAGTCATATGACCAGTGTTAGAGGGAGGTTTAGGACATTTATGAATAAGAGTAGCTGTTTCTAAGAGAAAAAAGAGTTAGGATTTTTTGGGATATAAAGAGAGGTTTACAAGAATCTCTTAACCCAGCGGAACATAGGTATCTAACTGCCTTTTTTTGAATCACAAAAATTATGTTTAATAATCCCTTGTTGCTTAAACCCCAAAAAGGCAAGCCATAACGAAGGTGGGACTCAATAAGAGAAAAGTACACTGAACGTGCAACTACCCCTCCCAGCTCATGGCCCGCCATTCTTACTGCAAAGCATCCAGAGGATAATTTTGATGCAAGATTTAGGATATGATCTTCGAAGCGAAGGCGACCATCAATGGTAATACCAAGGAACTTACAGCTTTCTTTGTTTTGCAAGGGGGAGTTTTCACTAAACATAAGGCCCTGAACGTCACACTTAAATCCCATAATAAAGGTTTTGCCCACATTAAATACAAGCCTGTTTGCAGCACACCACTCCGATAAAATCTTAAGATCCTTAAAAACCTGGGCTCTAACATTATCAGAATCTCTATGATTCCAAAAAATGGTGGTATCATCAGCAAACTGAACCACTTTGCCCTGCAGTTTTAATGAACCCAAATCATTTACATAGAGCAAAAATAATAGTGGTCCTAACACTGAACCCTGAGGTACTCCAGTTTTAAGGGATCTGGAATCGGATAAACATCCAGATACTGTAACTCTTTGGGTACGATTAGACAGATAGGATTCCAGCCATTGCAATGCCACACCTCTAAAGCCATAATTATTGAGCTTAGACAGCAGTATTCCAAGATCTACACGATCAAATGCCTTGGATCAATCGCAAAACACTGCCGCCGCGGACTCTCCAGAATTTAAGGACACATAGACACTCTCCAAAAAGCCGAAAACAGCGTCATGAGTCCCTTTTCCCGTTTGAAATCCAAACTGATTTGCAGATAAAATGCAATTATGTTGCAAAAAAGATAAAATTCTGATTTTTGCAAGTTTTTCAACTATCTTGGAGAGGGTAGACAATATAGAAATTGGACGGAAATTACAAGGCTCACTCACATCTCCACCCTTATAAAGAGGGATAACCACTGCCTCCTTCAAACATGCTGGAAAGATGCCATTATGAAAGGAATTGTTTATGGCAGAAGCTAAGGCATTCAATGCTGAGTCAGGAAAAAGGAGTAGTAATTTTGATGATATTCCATCAGCTCCAGCTGATTTATGGTTTTTTAAGCTTTTAATTGCATCTCTAACATCAGTAAGGCTAACAGGATAAAAGAAAAAAGAATTTTGAACTGACACTTGTTGAATATAATGCAAAGGATCAATATTAGTATTCACATCCTTGAGCAATAAATGAGGAATATTACAGTAATAATCATTTAAACTATTTGGTCTTACTTCTGGTTCTGAAACTTTCTTGTGAGAATGCCTGAAGTCATTTATAATTGACCAACATTCTCTCTGCCTATTTGAGGACATATTCAAGCGGTCACTATAATATTTAACCTTAGCTGCTTTTATCGTCTTTCTATATAGACTACGATATTTCTGATGATAAAGAATAATGTTTGCATTAGTTGTAAACTTGCACAGCTTAGCCAAAAAACGGAGGTTTTTAGCTGAAGTTCTGAGGCCTGCTATGACCCACGGTTTTCTATTTTTCATTTTAAGCCTCTTTTTAGGAAAACACTGATTGATCTTGTCACATAGCACATGAAATAACAAAGGAAACGAGTCAGGAGCCATTTCAACTGCATTCCAATTAACCAAAGCTGCAGTAGAAGAAAAAGCATCAAAATTTGCTCTGCTGAAAATTCTTCCTATATAATGAGATGAAGGAAATACAGTGTTGCATGGAATCCTAGCAAGAATGGCTTCATGGTCAGAAATACCAGATGAGAGTACTCTACATGACACATCATTTAAATTTGTACACAAATAATCAATAGTAGTTGCAGATGAGGATGTTATACGTGTGGGTGAAAGAACATGCATCTTCAAGTCATAAGATTCCAATATACTTAAAAGGGATGTATGATATGATGGCAAGCTTACATCAGTGAAGTTAATATTAAAGTCACCAGCCAATATAACTATGGAGTGTAGAGACAATTGGGATAATAGAGAATCAAGTTTGTCCAGGAACATACCAATATCTCCTGTGGGTGGTCTATAAACACAAAGAACATATAAATTAAATCGCTTACAAAAACAAAGGGAGAATTCAAAAACCTTCTCCAACAGAAAGCTATCATACTTATTAATTTTACAGAAAAAAGCTTCAATTGTTTGTTTAACTAAAATAGCTGTTCCTCCATGTATGGAGTGTTGCCGACAAAAAATTGATATAGGAATATAATCAGATATTAAGAAACATTCGTTAGGCTTTAACCAGTGCTCAGTTAGTAATACAATATCAGGAAAATCACATGAATCAAGTAGAAGATGAAGCTCGTCCATTTTATTTCTTAGAGACTGTATATTTAAAATAAAACTACTGAAACTTTTCACATGCTTATTTTCAATGTTATTAATAGAATGTGAGTGAGCTTCATCTTCTGTGTATTTATCTATAAAAAAGAATCTCTATCACAGTCAGTATCTAGAAGTCCAGATTGATTACTTGGTTTTATTGTGGACACATTTTTTGATGAAATGCTACTTTTGAAATGTTTTAAAATATGGGTATACAGTAATAATGCCAAATCTGATCCAAAGTTGCTGGCATGATTAGACTCTAAAATTCTATTTAGATTAATATTATTGGGGTGAAATATTCTATAGAGAGCCTTATTGCTATTATAAATTACATTATGGTTTGGATACATGTAAGGGCTTGTCATCACTAAACTATTGCTGTGTAAATGTATAATTTTTTTTAAAATATCGAATGATGAGCAAATACCATTTAACATTAAAATCAACATATCATTTTCTGTAAATTCCTTAACCATAGATGATGCAGTATAAATCAGTTCATTGTTTGTACTTCCTGGCTTCAGGAAACACTGGACTTTGTAGTTAGCTTCAAACTTCAGACGCAATTTCTTCAGGAACACTCTACTACAGTTTCCACCCACAAAAAGAAGCCTAGATCGATTATCAACGGGTGAATTTGGCCTACATGGCAACTGTGTTGGATAATTTATATTAACGAATTTAGATATGTTTTGCTGTTCCTTTAATGCACAAATATCGGAATAGCAAGTATCTTTTTCAACTTCCAACACCTTTATCGACTGGATCATATTCTTATTCATCTTAGTTAAATCATTAACTTCCATTTGTAACATATTTATTTGCATCTTATAGGTTGCAGATTCATTTTCTAATGTTTTTATTGTTACAATTAAATTTTTATTTAAGGTATTTAACTCATTGATTCCTATATTGAAATTTATTTTTTCCTCTTCACATACTTTTAATATTGACAGTAACTCACATTCTTTAGTTTTTAAATTTGTTAATTCAATTTTAAGTTCATCATTAAGTTTGTGTAGATTATCTAGGGAGGAAGAAAACTTCTTTTCGGCCTCTGACACTTCATCTTCAAACACCAAACTGTTTCTTCTCATTCTTTCTATATGCCTATCCTTTTCTTTTAGTTCAATCAATAATTCATGAATCCTCTGCTCGTAAGACTTCTTTTCATTCTCATTTTCATTAAAATTTATTTGACATTTTTCTGAGCATAAAATTTTGTAGCCTCCCATTTTTATGGCATCAGAATTTCTATCCAAACAACTTGGGTGGAATATAGACATACAAAAGATGCAGCAATAATTTGAAAACTCCTTTTTTTGACAGCATTTGAAATTACGATTCATTTTAATAAATTAATTAATATATAAATACGGTTAGACAGGAATTGCTAGCCAAACAGGAACTTGAGCCTGAGCGTCACCAGGAACACGCGTAAAACAAACACACTAGCACGTCCTAAGGTTGAAGTTCTATGGTTTCAAGTTAAGGTCAATGCCAGCAAAACAAGTCTAGTTAGTTAAAACAGGAAATATTTATAAAACAAACAAAAAATATTGACCTGTTAATTAGGAACACTTGTACGGAAATATAGCACATCGATGTGGTTGTAAAAAAAAAATCAAAACAAATCGAATCAAAACAAAACAAACAAAACTGAGTACCGGCGTAGCCTCCTACGAACTTAAACACGACCGTCACGTATGACTGCTAAACTGATACTGATTTGTTTTCTGAACTGATACTGTTTTTGTCTCGTTTGTAATTACTCTTTTTGTTGGGGGGCTTGTTCCATTTATCGGGCTCTTTTTGTACTTGTTTGTTTTTGCTAATTATTTCTGCGTATGTCTTTTTTGTTGTTATTCCTTTTTCATGATTGTTATTTATTTTATTGTTATTTTTTCTTGAGACTATCTCCCATTCACTGTCTTTGTCACTATCTATTTGGTTTTGTGGTTTAGTTCTTGTTTGTGTTTTTACTTGTGATTGTGTATATGATTGCGAGATTATCTCTTTTTGTTTTTTATTTGTCTTTGTATTTTTCTGGTAGGATGTGGATGGCATTTTTTTTTCCTCTG
Source organism: Anthonomus grandis grandis (assembly GCF_022605725.1). NCBI lineage: Eukaryota > Metazoa > Arthropoda > Insecta > Coleoptera > Curculionidae > Anthonomus > Anthonomus grandis. Next base: position 1,856,444 of record NC_065569.1, on the reverse strand, counting down.
CATTTTTGTTTGTTATACTTTTTTGTTGGATGCTTAAGTCTGTGTCTTTTCTTTTATGTGTCGTTGTTTTCGTCGTGTTTTTAACTACTTGTATCATATCTTTTTGTAATTATTTTATGATTTGGTTCTGTTCATTTATCTGTTTTTCTAATCTTTGTATTTTGTTATTTTCCCCCGCTTTACCCGATAATCTAATCAAGATATCTGTCAGAGTTTCCAGGTGACTCCTGACCGTAGTCTGATTAGCTTTGCTCCGGAGTATCTGGATGTCGCTTTTAGGATATTGTTTTTATTTTCTATGGCCAAATTTACTAATTCAATGACCCTGCCCCTTTCTAAGTCTATGGTATCTAAGTCTATTGATTTAGTGTCTATGTCCGTGCTTACAATTATTTCTGAATCTGTGTTTGTCGCGTATTGTTCCTTTTCCTCTTCTTCCTCTGTATCCTTTCGTCTTCTTATTGTGTCGTCCTTGTTTCTATTCTCTGTGTCATTATTTCGTCTGTCTCTGTTTTTTGGTGTCTCTTGTCTCTCTGGTGTTTTGTAAACTTCTCCCTCCGTGTCTGTTGTTTGTTCTGCCTCTATTTCAGTTTTTCTTTGGGCTCTGTTTATTAAGAGCTGTTGATAGTTCGCTCGTCTTTGGGGCGATCTATTGATTTTTGCCCTTCTGGCGAATGGGCTGAAACTGGGGTCGTCCTCTTGCCTCCCCCTTCTTCTTTCTGTTTGTTTCTGGTCGTCACTTTCTATAATATCGTTACTCTTGAGGTAGCTGGCTGACGGTCGGTGGTGGCCCTCTTGCTTTGTTAAATAAAAAAAAATAAATAAAAAAAATAAAGAATTATTTAATTATAATTAATTATTAACAATTTTATTACTTTAATATCGCTTTAATTATACTTGGATTAAATGAAATTTGAATGGAGGGATGGGGAATAACAGGAAGGAAAAAGGAGAGTAAAGATATGGGGGGTGAGGGTTAGAAAGTGGGTACAAGGGAACCAATGGAAGGAGGGAGGCTTACTATAGGCTATAGAGACAGCTCAGGGGATCTTCTCAAAGGGAAGCCGACTAGCACTAACCACTTTGGTAGAGTGGCGTGGATTCAACAAGAGATCAATAAAATATAAGCGCCACCTGTTTTATCCCAGATGGATAAGAAAATCCCGATGACCAAGAAAACAGGAAATTACTAAAAGCACTATAGGACCTATAAACCTGAAAGAAAATCTCACAAGGAAGAACAGGCAGTTTTAAGTGAATCTATATTAAAAGAAAAATTAATAATCAAACTTATTATTCTAAGAACAAGTTATGTTGCCCTTCCTAAATATAGTGTTTATATCAAAACTAAAATCTTGTATTATGTTGTTTGGGGCTAAAAGTTCGCATGAGTACTTTCGAAATAGGCCTATTTATCCAGTTTACAAGATCTATACGGTCTATTTCAATAAAATAACTAATATGTACCTAGTTATTATGAAACTATTCAAAACAATGGTGTGGCAGTCAAATCTAATGATGAGAGTGGTAACAATGTAATTTTGAGGTTAGTATTTAATCTAATATACTACAGTAAAGCTAATGAATGTTGACAGGACTTTGGTTTACTGGTTAGGTTGTTTTACTGACTGCAGGGTTCACTAAACGTCACAAACATTGATCAAACCTGGCTCCAAAAGGGCTGCATGATTGCGGTGGGGGACCTGGGTGGATCGGTTTAACAGTGAATGTCAATGTAGATGTTGTGGACGTCATTGGAGTAGAAGTGGAGATTTCTACCTCTTATAATCGTGGATAAAGACCATACTGAGGGATTTTAAAAAAAAGCCTGAAAGTGGAAGAATACCCAGATTGAGGAATCGCCAATAGAGTAAGTAGATATAAGCATTGATGGTTAAACTTAACGGTATGCGTGAGCCTGCTTATATAAAATGCTTATATATGTGCCAAATCAAAATATTAGGACTTACCAATGGAATTGGCCTTTTCTCGGGAACACAAAACTGGACACTTAAACAAAGAACCTTGAAAAAGTTGGGATTTAACTACACCACTTATAATCCTGCACTATTGCAGTATGGCATTTAGTATCCACAAACTAAAATACCCAAAAGGTGAGTTTTCAACTTTTCATGGGAGTAAAATCGGCAAAAATACCAAGAAACAACCTTCTTCAAAGGCTTGTTCTTCAAGACTCCTAGAGGTCAAAGATTTTCGCGCCAGAAATGGTTTTAGTAGGGATATAGGAGAATGAGCTGGGATCTTATTGGCTAGGATATGACTTCTGACATTAGTGAAATCAAAACAATTAAAAAAAAATTAATGGGTCAACTCCTTCGAAATATGTATATCCCGAGGGAATTAAGTAAAACCCTTAAGTCATAGGTTTCACTGACTCAATATTCGAATTTAACCGGTAATCTAAACCTCTCACCTGTTGATTCGTAAACGTAAATAGAAAGTAACTTAGTAAATAAAGTAACTTACCCTGGATATTTTGGGGATGGGTGTGGTAGGTCACGTACCGAAAAATACGTGCGTAAAACAGTGTCGACACTTATCGATCAAATCGGTTTTCGGTCAAAACCAGAATTGCTGCTACTCAATTCACAGCTTAGCACAACCTTCTCCTTTTCTCCCACTCTTTCGCATTCGTATTCAATATAAGGAAAGATGTGTATAGTTCAGGAATATACAAAAGGTGGGAAAAGGAAAAGATGTAAGGCAAATTATGTAAAGTTAAATAAGTTATTAGCAAAACGCGTATTTTTGAATGCATAAATATTAAATACAAGTAAAAAATTAAATTAAAGTTAAAGTATCACTAAGTATTGATTAAGAGAAAATTAAAGTTAATAATTATAATTACTACAAGCATGTGATGACGAAACATCCCCACGCCCATGAAAACACTGGGTTTTCATTCGAGCAAAAAAAAATTATTGTAAAGGTAAAGGGCACAATTTGACCAATGGTCTCTTAAAATTACCCTTAGTAGTTTTCACTACAGCAACCCGCGGTACATTATCGCGCCCAGGTAACAACTCCACGATCCGCCCTAGGAGCCACTGTAATGGATGTAGATTCTCATTTTTTACCACCACCATGGTGCCTATTTCAACCTCGCCGATAGGATCTAACCATTTGGCTCTTTGTTGCAGAGTGTGCAGGTATTCTCTGTGCCAACGATTCCAAAAATCGCGATGCATGCGTTGTAAGAGTTGCCAGCGTGAAAGTCGATTTATATTATGATTCGTAAAATCAGGGTCAGGTAAAGCACTAAGAGGTTGCATAGTTAAAAAATGACCAGGCGTAAGTACTGCCAGGTCAGAGGGATCAGAACTTATTGGACAAAGTGGTCTAGAATTAAGAACTCCCTCTATTTGTACAAGTACAGTGTTAAATTCCTCGTACGTTAATCTTTGAGTACCAACAATTCTTATTAGATGCGACTTTACAGATTTAATATTTGCCTCCCAAATTCCGCCCATGTGAGGAGCAGCTGGAGGGTTGAAATGCCACGCTATCGCTTCGGCTTTCGCACAATTGGAAAATATTTGCCGCAGATATTTATCGCTACCAACAAAATTGGTACCGCAATCGGAATACAGATTTAAGACTTTTCCTCGTCGTGCAATAAAACGACGGAGACCTGCCAAAAGGGCTTCTGAGGTAAGATCCGATAATAACTCCAGATGCAAACATTTAGTATTTGTACAGATGAAGAGACATACATAAGCTTTGTAAATTTTAGCACCCCTTAGCCGACCCATAGTAATATCAAAAGGTCCACATAAGTCTAAGCCTGTATTTGTAAAAGCCTTAGGAATTTCTGAAATTCTAAAACTTGGAAGATTTTTCATAGGGGGTGTATATGGTTTTGGATTTATTTTCCAACATGTATGACATTTTCGAATAACTTCACGTATAATTTTCTTGGCAGAAATGATCCAAAAATGTTGAAATAGAAAGTGCTGGGTGGTTTGTATACCACAATGTAAATATGTAATGTGTAGATCAAAAATCAACAAACGTGTTAATTTAGCATTTGAAGGCAGTAGTAAAGGAAATTTACTATCATAACATAGTGAGTAAGAATTACATAACCTGCCACCTACTCGTAAAAGACCCTGCTCATCAAGAAAGGGCTTTAATTTTTGTAAATATTTTGGAAGAGGCTGTTTATTTTTTATTAGCGCAATCTCAGAAAAAAAGTATTTATTTTGTACATATTTTGTAAGAAACAACAAAGCATTGTTCATTTCCTTTAGAGTGAAACAAGAATATTGATTTAATTGAGGGTGATAAGATTTATTTCTAATATTACGAAATAATTTGACACCACGCAAAAAGTAAGCAATAATTCGTTTTATTTTATGTAAGGAATTAAACTTATCAAATAAATAATCAAAATCGCTAAGTTCATCATTTTTTTGTACTAAAGAAGAAAGTATAATTTTCCTTTTTTCTAAATTTAAATCTATGGGAATTACTATTTTAGAAAAGTTCCATGTGTTACAATGATCAAATAAAAAATCAGGGCCATTCCACCACAATGAAAAATTAGCAAGCTCTGACAGAAACATACCACGGCTACCGCAGTCAGCTGGATTTAATTCTGATGGGACATGGCGCCAAACTTCAGGCGATAATTTTTCCTGAACGTATGAAACTCTATTGCTTACAAAAGTTTGCCATTGGTGTGGTGAACCTTTTATCCAATGCAATACAACAGCACTATCAGTAAAAGCAAATGTGTTAGAAAATTGTAACTTGTGTGAATAAGTATGTAAAATAAAATGCATGAGTTTGCTTAGCAATACAGCACCCAAAAGCTCTAATCTTGCTAGACTTAGAGTTTTTAAAGGGCTAACCTTTGACTTTCCACAAACTAAATACGTTCTATATATATTATCAGAGTGTAAAGTTCGTATGTAAACCACCCCGTAGTATGCCTTCTCTGAGGCATCACAAAAGCCAATTAATTCATATGAATTTGACTCTGTTATTTTTATCAAACGAGGAATTTTTAGTGTATTTAAAAGGGTTAAATCTGCTTTAAATTTTTCCCATTTATTAGTGATTTCTACTGGTGGTTTTTCATCCCAGTCTATACCCGACAACCATAGAGATTTAATGAGTAGCTTTATAAAGATTGTAATAGGGGTTAGAAAACCGCAAACATCGAATATTCTGGCGCAAGTACTTAATAAAATTCTTTTGGTACAGTGGTTATTTTCAACTGAAAATGTTTAGTAAAAACAATCCTGTCTAGGATCCCACTTTAAACCCAAAATTTTTAAAATAGTTGTGTCATCTTTATCAAAAGAAATATCGTGAGCCACATGATTTAAAGGTAATTCTTTTAACAAATCGGGACAATTGCTAGCCCATTTTCGGGCTTCAAACCCTCCTCTAAGTAAAAGATTGTTAAGTTGATTTTTTATAGAGATTAATTCGTAGGGTGTGTTTGAACCTCCGGTTACGTCGTCAACATAGGTCGACGTTTTTAGAATATTTGAAGCTATCGGCAAATCATTGTAATCATCAGCAAGTTTTATTAAGGTTCTAATAGCCAAAAATGGACTACAAACAACCCCAAATGTAACTGTATTTAATTGGTAATCGGAAATGGGGTCATTGGGAGAAAAACGACATAGTACCCTTTGAAAATCACGATCTTTAGGAGTTATCAAAATATTTCTAAACATTTGTTTCAAGTCGCAAGTAAAAACATAATTATGTAATCTGAAATTTAATAAAATATTTACAAGATCCCTCTGAAGCTTAGGACCAGTATGTAGTGCTTGATTTAATGAAATTTTTTGATTTGCGTGACTACTTGCATCATAGACAATGCGTATTGGAGTTGAAGTTGAATCATTTTTAAAGACAGCATGATGACTGAGGTTTTTGTACAAGTTGCATGTGATTATGATCTATGTATTCCTGTACAATTGTAGAATAAGAAATAAAAAACTGAGGATTCTGAGCAAATCTTTTTTCTAAAGATAAAAATCTGCGGAGAGCAACGGTATATGTATCTCCAAAATCTGGAGCAGTAATTTTGAACGGTAAAGAGACCACGTATCTACCCGAAGGTGTTCAATAAGTGGTATTTAAAAAATATTTTTCACAATATTCATCGTCTTTTGATTTAACACTGACTTCCGGTACTTCCTCAATCTGCCAAAATTTTTGTAAGGTTTTGTTTATAGTGTCCAAATTTGAAATAGTAGTACAAAAGCTACGAACGATTTTATCAGTAGATGTATAAGATGTTTTACCAGTTACAGTCCAACCAAAGCAGGTATTTAATAAGTAAGACTGGTTGATTAGGCCCATTTTCTATTTTTCCATCTTGCAAAATGTACGGGAAAATATCGTTTCCAAGCAAAAGATCTATAGATGATTTTTTAAAGAAATATGGATCAGCTAAGTTTAGTTCCGATGGAATAGTAAAATGTTCTTTTGAAAATGAGATTGACGGCATATCATTGCAAATTTTATCAATAATAATAGCTTCAAAATTAAAGGATTGATTATTATCGTAAAGTGAAGAGACACTGCAATTCACACCTTTTTTGGCAGTTGAGTACATACCATCGAGTCCATGCAAAGACATAGAAATGTTAGAGGTAGGTAAAAGTAATTTATTCGCATAATTTCTGGAAATGAAGCTTGATTGAGCACCTCTGTCAAGGACAGCCCTACAAGTATGCCAATTATTAAAGACATCCTTGATTTTAATTTATACAGTAGATAATAAAACCTCATGATCATTAAGTAACATACAAGCAGTGGTAGATCTAGGTGTTAATGAATTATCTGATGTTTGAGGATTATCCAAAGGAACTTGATTTCCAGAAGTATTTGTAGGTTCACATGTTTTAAAACAAAGTAAAGTATGATGTTCAAGGGAACATATACGGCATCGTTTTTGTGAAGAACAAGATCTAGCAGTATGAAAAGTAGCAAGGCAATTAGTACAAGCCTTTTGTGCTTTTACTATATCAAAACGTTCTTTTACAGTTTTTGAGAGAAATGTGGGACATCTGTACACCACGTGGGAACCCTTGCATAAGAAACAAGTATTTAGTAAATTAGGTTTTTGGGTATTCGAAAATAAAATAGAGTTATGTTTGTGTCTATTATTCGAATTATGCAAAATACGAGGATTAGTAAATGAGAAATGTTGCTTAGATGTAGAGGGCTTTGAGTTTTGAGACATTTCCAGTTCTATGGTTTCAAGAGCAACACATTGTTTTTGTAAAAACAATCGTACAGCATCGTATTTGGGTACATCATTTGATGCGTGTTGCTGTTCAAATGCTTTGCGCGTGGCAGGGTGAATTTTGGAAAGTAAAGAATAAGTAATCGGAAAATCCCAAAGACCTGTTTCAAATTTTAAGTTATTAAGAACAGCAAGATTTTTAGCAAAAGTGTCTAAGATAATTCTTAAGCTTACAGCGTTATCAGATGTCATTCGAGGACATTCCTCGATTAACTTCCAGTGAGTAAATGCTTGTAATCTTCTATTACTATATCTTTCGATAATAGTATTATAGGCTATTGGATAATTTTCATTTGTAATTAAAATATCTGCTATCAACTCCCGTGGAGGACCCTTCAATGCGCCAAGCAGGTAATTAAATTTGGAAATGTTACTTAATTGCTTTTTAGAGTGAACCATAACATTGAAACTTTGTTGAAAAGTAGGAAAAGTAGTAATGTCGCCATCAAACATAGGAATAGCCAATTTAGGTAAATTATCGTAATCATGATGAGTGTAGTGATCGTGCGCAGTGAATATAGGATGAAGGGATGTATCTAAAATACCATTTTGTTCCAAAGGCAATTCAAACAGTTCATAAAAAATGTTGTCTATTTCATGACATCTTTTCATAAAATCAAGAGAAACCTTTTCTTCGAGTAATAATTGATCAGGAGTAGAAGCATGTAAGGCTAAAAGAGCATTGTTGTGTTTTTCATAATCCTTTTTAATTTTGGGCAAAGATCTATATCTAACTTTAAAGGAATTTAACTCTGCCACATCATTTTTTGCTGCTTGGGCAGCTTCTATAATTAAAGAAAGCTGACTTATGGCCGTTTGCCGCAAAGCTTTTGCTTTTAAAACTTTATCGGGGTTAGGTGGCATAATAAATTCCAAGAAAACAGTAATAAATAAATGAAGACTTGAAAATAAAAACTATATTAACTATGCAACCTCTCCGTGAATCCTTTGAAAAGTCCCCTGTATATTTCAAACACGCGACCAATACCTTTTTTTTTGTGGTATTCGATATTTCATAAAAAGATAAAATATTTGAAGTAAACAGGCTAAATACCGCTTAATTTAACGCACAAATTTGCTGCAAATCGTAAAAATTAATCCAAGGTCAAGTGTGCTTGGAATCTGGCTTGTATTTAAATCTTTTAAAGAAAATTATAATAAATTTAATAGTATTGTAAAAGTATGCAGGTACATAAGTACGTAAAAATAAGTATCGACAAAAAAATATATTATATATATATATATGTGATAGCACACAGGATCAAGAGTAGTAATAAGATTAAAAGACCATTGCAATTATTATATTTTAAATAATGTAGTAGAGTATGTAAATATATGTATTTATTTGTCTATAGATAAACGTAGTAAATAATTAATAATTAAATTATCCCACAAAATATAAGCTCAGGCTAATGTAAAAAAATAGAAATAGTAAAAGAGTCGTTAAATGCATTCAAAAATGTAGTAAATCAGCAGATAAGGCTGTTAGATTCCCGGTCTTATTCTGTAAGAAAAAAAAAAACCTATCCAGGCTTGAAGGACCAATAAAATGGGTCAACTCCTTCAAAATATGTATATCCCGAGGGAATTAAGTAAAACCCTTAAGTCATAGGTTTCACTGACTCAATATTCGAATTTAACCGGTAATCTAAACCTCTCACCTGTTGATTCGTAAACGTAAATAGAAAGTAACTTAGTAAATAAAGTAACTTACCCTGGATATTTTGGGGATGGGTGTGGCAGGTCACGTACCGAAAAATACGTGCGTAAAACAGTGTCGACACTTATCGATCAAATCGGTTTTCGGTCAAAACCAGAATTGCTGCTACTCAATTCACAGCTTAGCACAACCTTCTCCTTTTCTCCCACTCTTTCGCATTCGTATTCAATATAAGGAAAGATGTGTATGTTAACGCACAACCATGAAGATATAATAAGAAAATGTAATAGTGGACTGTATTTTAGTAAATGATATGGTTCAAAGGAATTGTACGTTACATACACACATGGTTTTAAATGTTTGAAGTAAAAGGCACTTACCAATGGTCTTCTGTCTTCACTGTAGATAGGGACGTCCCTTTATATAACTACCAACTTCATAAGCCTTGCTCTCACAACCAAATACTAATTAAAAGGTCCTTATTTTAGGTTTCGTAAAATTGTTAGATCCGGCACTCACGTCGTTCTTAACCCGATTGCTCGTCAATTGTCTCTGCTTTTTACCTTGCTGGTAAAAGTGCCCAGAATATACCAAATATGTGTAGTACATGCGCGATTAATAGATTTTAACAATTATGATTTAGCGGTGCGCTAACATTATCGGCCGCCAAAACACACAGTGTTTTCAGTGGGAAAAAATATACTCTCGAACAGAAAAATAAACAACAAACACCAGCATATTGTATACCCATGTAAAACTAAAAATATAAAAATAAAATTCTGAAATTACCTATTGAAAATTCCCTATTAAATTCCCAAATTCAATAGGTAAGACTTATAGACTAATTAAATTGTTAATTTTCAGGAAGAGGACACAGTTTAATAACTGGTCTCTTAAAATTACCCACTGAAGTTTTAACCGTTGCAACGCGAATTTGTCCGTCTTCACCGGGATGCAGTTCAATAACGCGACCGAGGGGCCATTTTAGTGGCGATTTTAAATCGCTCTGAATCAAAACTAAAGCATTAAGTTTTATTGGAGTAGACGGATTTGACCACTTGTGGCGCTGTTGCAGGGTGTTTAAGTATTCGAAAGAAAATCTCTTCCAAAAATCAGCGTGTAATTTTTGTATAAGTTGCCATCTAGACAGTCTATTTATATTCAAATGACTTAAATCGGGGTCTGGGATTCCAGAGTTTAGGGTAAGAGATCATTAGGATCTGTAGATTGTGCCGTAAGAGGACGTGAATTTAAAATGGCCTCGATTTGACAAATTAAAGTTGACATTTCTTCAATAGTCAGTTTTTGGTCTCCAACCACTCTTAAAAAATAGGATTTAAAACTCTTAACTCCCGATTCTGCCAACGCGTTGAAATGAGGTGAAAGAGGAGGCCCAAGGTGCCAACGAATTAAAAGTTTCTCTGAAGCTTCCTTGGAAAATTCTACAAGTTGATTTTTAAAACCTATAAAATTACTGCCCTGATCGCTCCAGCAATCAGTTACAGTGCCACGTCGTGAAATAAATCGGCGAAAAGCCGATACAAATCCTTCTGTAGATAAGGTCGTTGTAAGTTCCAGATGAATAATTTTGTATATTGTGCAAACAAAAACGCAAACATATGACTTAAAAACCTTTGCACCGCGGTAACGATAGGGAGTTACATAAAACGGACCACAAAAGTCGATTGCTATGTGAGAAAATGGCTTTAACTGATTGATTCGATGAAATGGTAAATTTCCCATTGGAGGGGGCTGATATGGTTTTGGTTTTGTTCTAAAGCAAAGTAAACACTTTGATAATAATTTTTGTATGACATGTTTAGCAGAAATGATCCAGAATTGTTGTAGTAATAAATGGTGGAGGGTTTTTAGGCCTGGATGCAAATGTTGGTTATGGGTATACTCAATAACTAGGTTAGTAAAGGGATGAACTTTTGGTAATAGGAGAGGATGCTTGGCAGAGTAGGGTAAGTCTGAATTTTGAAGACGTCCACCCACACGCAGCATTCCTTCCTTGTCAATAAATGGTGAAAGTTTTCGATAAGGTTTTGGAATAGGAACATCTTTATTTAGTTTAGAAATAAGATCAGGGAATGACGAAGTTTGGACATGTTTAATTAAGACAGAGTAAGACTTCCACATTTCATCTGGACTCGGATTTTTATACAATTTTGTAGTATTTTTCTTAAAATTCATTTTTACTCTGAGACAATATGACAAAATGCGTTGAATTTTAGGTAATGACGAGAACTTATTGATAAGAAGATCCAAAGTATGATTCTCAACAGTCGTAGTAAAAACCTTGCGTTTTTCCTCCATATTTACAGCGCTAAAATCCTTTTTTGGAAGATCCCTTACACTATCGGGCCAACTACTTTTTGGATGCCAAAGAAAAGCAGGGCCCTTCCACCACAAATCATGATAGATCAATTTAGAAGCTGTTAAGCCTCTGGAAGCACAGTCAGCTGAATTAATAGCTGATGGAATATAATACCAAGATGAAGAGGGGATTATTTTTTGTATATGATTTACTCTGTTTCCCACAAAGGTCTGCCATCTCTCTGGAGGAGAGTTTAACCAGGCAAGAACTATTTGGGAGTCAGTATAGGCATAAATATTATTGATGGTAATATGAGTAGAAGAGGTGTGTATGACAAAACTCACCAGATTGCTTAAAAGAACCGCGCCTAGTAATTCTAATCGAGCTAGAGTTTGACGATTTGAAATTGGTGCTACTCGAGACCTTGCGCAAACCAAAGATACAGAAATTTGATTACCACCTTCTACCCGAAAATAAACTACTGCGGCGTAACCTTTGTTAGACGCATCACATATGGCTATGATGTCACAAGATCTGTTTGCAAGACTAATTTGCCTTGGAAGTTTAAACTCTGATAACAGGGGAAGTTCAGATTTTAACTCGGTCCATAACTTTACTAGAGGTTCTGGAGGAGTATCATTCCAATCTATTTTTAAGAGCCATAGTTGTTGCACAATGTATTTAGCTAATAATAAAATAGGACAAAGAAGACCTAAAGGATCAAATATTCTTCCTATGACCTGCAAGATAGTACGTTTTGTACATTCAGATTCATGTGGTTTGTATTGATAAGTAAATATGTCACTTTTTGGATGCCATTGAAGGCCTAAAACCTTGATAAAATTTGGTTGTTCTTTGTCAAAAGAAAGAGACATTTGGCGGTCAGATTCAGGGACTGCAGCTAATAATTCTGGACAGTTTGAGGCCCATTTGGCCAACTGAAATCCACCAGATTTCAATAAGTCGATTAGCTCCCTTTGAAGATCAAGGGCTGAAGAAATAGAAGGGCTAAATCCGAGAACATCGTCAATATATGTATTTTGTTTTAAAATACGACTTGCATTGGGAAAGTTTTCCTTTTCGCGTTCTGCGAGTTCATTAAGGGTCCTTATGGCAAGAAAAGGTGAGCTAGACACTCCAAAAGTAACTGTATTGAGTTCATATTCGCGAATTGGATCCTTTGTTGAGAATCGCCACAAGATTCTTTGAAATTTTCTATGTTCCGGGGTTATCAGGATTTGTAAAAACATGCGTCTTATATCGGCTATGAAAACTATCGGATAAAGACGGAAAATAAGTAATAAAGAACTCAAATCGTTTTGTAATTTAGGACCAGGTAGCAAAGTGTCATTAAGACTAAGACCTTTAGGACCCTTTGCCGAAGCATCCCAAACAACACGGAGTTTAGTGCTAATACTATCCGGTTTTAGTACACAATGATGTGGCAAATAACACGAAATATTTGGTTTGGGCAAGTTAAATGGAATAAGAGTCATATATTCATGATGAATATATTCATTTATAAAATCTGAGTAAGAATTGTATAATTCAGGATTTTTCATAAGTCGGGATTCAAGAAGTAAAAATCTTCTGAGGGCTTGAGGATAAGTATTTCCTAGGTCTGGTTCCGATTCTTTAAAAGGAAGGGATACCATAAACCGACCAGTAGAGGTCCGTTTGACAGTTTGGCTAAAAATCAACTCAGCCCTTTGATCATCCCCTGAAATTAAAGGAGCGGAAGGGATTTCTTCAAGTTCCCAAAACTTGGTCATTATTAACTTAAGAGGTTGAGCTTCTGAGTTGTGAAGAAAATAAGAAGTCGTTTTCGAGGGACAAGAATTATTGTTTACTTTACCCAAAACAATCCAACCGAAGACGGTCTCAATAGCCGTAGGCTGACCAACTTGGCCAACAATTTTCTTTTCTTTTAGTATCTCAGTAAAAACTTCGGCCCCTAATAGTAAATCAACTGGACTAGAAATATAATAGGATTGATCAGCAAGTTCAAGCCCTTGTAAGTGTTTCCATTCATCGTTTTGTAAAGTAAATGAAGGCATGTTCGAGCATAATTGTGGTACAACAATGGCTTCAAAGGACAATAAAGGATTAACTTTCCACTTTGGTTTTATGGTACAATGAGCTATGCCCTTTGAAGTGAAGGATGACATTTGATTTAAACCAAAAATTGAGGTTGTAAATTGACGCCTTGGAAGACCAAGACGGCGAAGACAGATTTCTGAGATAAAGCAGTTTTGACTGCCATTGTCAATTAAAATTCTTATGGGTTGATAATTCCCTTTACCATCCATTATCTCTACGACAGCTGTAGCTAGAAGAACAGTACCTTGAATAGCAAAGGTATTACCACAATGGGTATTTAGATTATCGTTAGTTTGGTGGGTTGTGGCAGAATTAGTAGTAGAACAAGAGGGTAGGTTTGAAGCATTAGGTTCAGAAATATTTTTAGACATATGAATTAATGTATGGTGTTTACCATTGCATGTCTTACAACGATATGTTGAAGAACAATTTTGAACAGAATGAGATGGGTGTAAGCAGTTTAAACAAAGTTTCTTCTGCTTAACAAATGAAAGGCGATCTTGCGAATTTTGTTCTGCGAATTTTGTGCATTTTGTAAGTACATGTAAGGCATTACAAAGAAAACACTTAATGTTAGGATTAGGTAAAGCATTGTTATTAGATACGTAGGCTGAAAAGGCAGTAGCAGGTTTATTATTGGATTTGAAATTCGGGTATATATTTTGTTTGGTATTTGGCTGAAAATAAGATTTGTTAGATTTATTAGATATAGAATGTTGCAAAGACTCTAAAGCTTTACATTTTTTTTCCAAAAATAAATATAAATTCTCATATTTTGGAATTTCAACTTGACTAAATTCTATTTTAAAACTTGTTCTTGTAGGTATATCTATCTTCTCTAGTAGAATAAAAAACAGTAAAAAGTCCCAGTTTTTTGTTTGAAATCCGAGAGCATTCAAGACTGCTAAAGACTCTGAAAATGTATCAATCAAATTTCTTAGTTCTTTCGAGCTATCATTTCTTAGTGTAACTGACATTATTGCATGAATTGCATTAGAAGCCATAAGCCGTTTATTTTGATAACGACTGATTAATTTATTGTATGCGATATTATAGTTATCATCTGTGATAGCAATGCCTGTTAACAGTTTCAAAGGCTCTCCTTCAAGAAAAGAAAATAAATACTGTAGTTTTTGAACATTGCCTATGTTATCATTGTCGTGAACAATTTGGTTATACAAATCAAAAAATGTTGGCCAAAATTTCGGATCACCCTTAAAGGTAGGCACACTTAATTTATGCAATTTAGCATTTGATTCAACTCGAACAACATTGGAAGAAGATTGATCGGTTTGCAAGCAAAGTTTGTTGTAAATCATTTTACATTCGTAATAATTCTTTACAACATCTTTCTGAATTTTGTCTTGAGTTTTATAATCCTCATCAGAATCTTCTGGGATTGCCATAATGACAGAATTATGGTACTCTCCAAATTTTTCATAAATTTCATCCAAATCGGTATACCTAACTTTAAAGTGCTCCATGTATTGCGGACTTTTTTCAGACTCTTTAGCGAAACGATGACATTCAGCTATGCTATTAGTAAGCACATCTCGTTTCTGAATTGCCTTTTTGAAAGACATTTTTTTTTTCTTTAATAAAAATTTTTTATTTTAATTTTTCCCTAGTTTTTTTTTTTATAGCTATACCTACTTAAATTACCATAAAAACCAATAATCTAAGGCTATAATAAAAATAAGTCACTTGAAAAGTACGCGAAAAGAAAATAAATAAGTTTTGGGATCAAATCTGCTACACTATACTAAAGCTTAAATTCAGAGCCTCGCGGTGCGAATTGACCGGAGTCGAGACTGTGAAATGCAGTAAAACGCGGGACAATTTCTGCCGCGGGATGATAATTTACTCGTCTAAAATAAATTTCAATGTCACTGACGAGCGGTGATCGGTTTTTTGAGAGACATTCAGAAAGGATCGGAAACGAACGAATGACAAGTACCGGTGCGCGCAGCGCTTTGAGCGGAGTACGGATTGCACTACACACTACGTAAAATTTTTAGAATAGTTTTGAAAAAAAACTTGTTTATATGTTTTGGAGACTACAATTATTATTTTTAATTTTTTAATTTTTTTTTTTTTATCCGGCTCGAAGGACCAAAATGTTAACGCACAACCATGAAGATATAATAAGAAAATGTAATAGTGGACTGTATTTTAGTAAATGATATGGTTCAAAGGAATTGTACGTTACATACACACATGGTTTTAAATGTTTGAAGTAAAAGGCACTTACCAATGGTCTTCTGTCTTCACTGTAGATAGGGACGTCCCTTTATATAACTACCAACTTCATAAGCCTTGCTCTCACAACCAAATACTAATTAAAAGGTCCTTATTTTAGGTTTCGTAAAATTGTTAGATCCGGCACTCACGTCGTTCTTAACCCGATTGCTCGTCAATTGTCTCTGCTTTTTACCTTGCTGGTAAAAGTGCCCAGAATATACCAAATATGTGTAGTACATGCGCGATTAATAGATTTTAACAATTATGATTTAGCGGTGCGCTAACAGTGTATAGTTCAGGAATATACAAAAGGTGGGAAAAGGAAAAGATGTAAGGCAAATTATGTAAAGTTAAATAAGTTATTAGCAAAACGCGTATTTTTGAATGCATAAATATTAAATACAAGTAAAAAATTAAATTAAAGTTAAAGTATCACTAAGTATTGATTAAGAGAAAATTAAAGTTAATAATTATAATTACTACAAGCATGTGATGACGAAACAATTAATGTTATGATTAATAATTTGAGTTTCATCATAAGGGTTGAAAATTATTGATATCAAAAATATAATTAATACTGAAATGATAACTGTTTATTTTATTAATTTTAGCACCAGAATAACTTAGAAATTGCCTCTTAAAGTTCTATAATCGAGCTATGCTTTCGCTAACATTTTAGATTCATTTTATTTTCTTATTCTTTATGTATCTGACAAAAATAAACTGTAACAACACCTCCCCTTCCTCAAAAAAAAATTTTTTTTTTGAGAAAAAAAAAATTTGAACAAGGAGTCAAAAAGAATTATGTGCTACATATTGTAATTACTACAAAAAAAAATCACGAAAATTTGAACTCAGTTAGTTCACTTAAACCTTTTAATTAATTTACCCAATTAATTTACTCTAATATATCTAGCCTAATAAACCTAAATTAACCTATTCTAATCCTAATCTAAAGTCAAATCGGGGTTTAAAGTTAAAAATTGGGGGTTTAGTCTGAATCAGGAGGATGTGCTTTGAGATCCTTTGCGTGCCAGATTCCTAAATTTTTACCGTTATCATCAATAAGTTCGTAAGTCCAAGGGGACACAATACGAT
Organism: Anthonomus grandis grandis; assembly: GCF_022605725.1. Lineage (NCBI taxonomy): Eukaryota > Metazoa > Arthropoda > Insecta > Coleoptera > Curculionidae > Anthonomus > Anthonomus grandis. The sequence goes on along the minus strand of NC_065569.1, from coordinate 1,839,731 downwards.
GTATAGAGAATGGTCCAGCGAATTTTGGCGCTAACTTAGACGTGAAATTTTTAGTGGCATCCGAAAGAACGATGTTCCGTTTCCAAACCTTTTGACCAACGGTGAATCTATCGTCGCGCTTTCGCAAATCATAAACGCGCTTTGATCGGTAGAAAGTTTGCTGAGTTCGCTTTTGGACGTCGCCAAAAATCTTCTTGAGTGTTTCAGATCTCCTCAAAGCATCAGGTTCACTATTAGAGTTAACATTTTCGGTGTCATGGTCAAAGACGATTTCACGGCCGAACATGATAAAATTGGGGGTGAAATCGGTGACTTCATGGCGAGAGGAACGAATTGCACAACCAACTTTTGCGAGATATTTATCCCATTGACGGTGGTCATCAGCAACATAGGCTGACAAACTGGACTTTAGAACTCTATGTACTCGTTCTACTGGATTCGCTTGTGGGTGGTAATTCGCAGTGTACTTTATTTTAATATGGTACTTAGCCATGAGTTCCTGAAAAGATTTACTTCGAAATTGCGCGCCATTATCCGTGATAACAGTTTCAGGTGCACCATAGATCAGAATGACATGATCTTCCATCCATTTAAGTATTTCCCTGGTAGTAGCTGAACGTAAGGGATAGAATAATACGTATTTACTAAATACGTCACACACAGAGAGAATGTAACTATATCCAGATGTTGACCGTGGCAAAGGACCTACAAGATCTATGCTGATAGTCTGCCAGGGTCTAGAGTTACTTGGTTGGGGGCTAAGCATTTGACCAGCAGGGGCTTTTTGTTGTGGCTTTGTTCGCAGACAAACATGACATCGCCGAATATATTTGGCTACGTCTGACCGCATACTTGGCCAGTAATAACGTCTCGCTATTCTGGAATATGTTTTGAAAACTCCTAGATGTCCACATTCTGGGGGATCGTGGTTGGCTCGTAATATAGCGGACCGTTCGTGTTTTGGTATAACTAATAGCATTGTAAAGGTCCTTCCTGTAAGCTCGGGGTACCTTTCTTTGACTTTTTTGTAAAGTTTCCCATTTTTAACCCACCACAAAGGATATTTTAAAGGATCCTGCTCTACCTTTTGGCACATACCCGCATACCAAGAATCGGAATTAATTCGATCGATGGTGGCGATGAAAGGAAGAATGGAATCCACGGCAGGTACAGAGCGAGACAGGGCATCAGGAACAACGTGTTCTTTTCCCTTTCTATGTATTATGTCGAAGTCATATTGCTGCAATCTTATGCTCCATCGGGCTATTCTACCCATAGGATCTTTAATGGAATGTAACCATTTTAGGCTATAATGGTCAGTTATTACGGTAAATTTTGTCCCTTCCAGGTAAGGTCGTAACTTTTCTATGGCAAAAAGGACTGCCAAACATTCTTTTTCAGTGGTACTGTATCGTCTTTCGTTCTTGTTAAGAGATTGACTAAGGTAGCAGATAACTCGTTCTTCACCATTTTGTACCTGCGACAATACAGCTCCAAGTCCATAATCAGATGCATCGCATTGTACAGAAAAGGGAACACTAAAATCGGGACACGATAGTACAGGAGCTTGGACAAGATGTTCTTTAATTTTCTTAACTGCCGCATCACAGTTCCCAAAATCCCAAATAAATTTTGCATTTTTGCGCGTCAGGGCAGTAAGGGGTGCAATAACTGTAGAGAAATTCGGCACAAAACGACGATACCAGGACGCCATACCAACTATGCGTCGAACCTCTGTAACATTTTTAGGAGAAGGTATATTTAAAATTGCCTCTACTTTCTCAGGATCAACTAGCAGTCCTGAAGCATTGACTACATATCCCAAGTACTTTAGTTCAGACTTACAAAACTGACACTTATCGGGGTTAAGAGTGAGTCCTGCGCGAGTTATTCGCTTAATCACTTCTTGCAAAATCTCAATGTGTTTTTGAAATGTAGGAGTGCAGATGATTACGTCGTCAAGATATACAAATACAAACTGTTCGAGATCAACGCCGACTACACGATCGATCAATCTTTGCCATACGGCGGGGGCATTTGTCAATCCGAAAGGCATACGTTTAAATTGAAAGAGACCTCGAGATGGAAGAGTAAATGCAGTTAAAGGACGTGATTCTTTTGATATAGGGATCTGCCAGTACGCAGACTTAATGTCTAACGTTGTTAAGTATTGAGCGTCTCGAAGCTTATCTAAGATTGAACTAACAAAGGGAAGAGGGTAAGAATCAGTGGTAGTGACCTTGTTAAGGACACGGTAATCGACACAAAATCTCTAACCTCCAGACTTCTTCCGTATCATGACTATTGGAGACGACCATGGAGAGTCTGATGGTTCTATTATGTCTTCAGACAACATTTTTTTTAACTCCATATTAACTTCCTTCTGAAGAGCTGGGGACAAAGGATAATACCTCTGCTTGATAGGGGGTGAATCTGTCTTGATGACAAGTTCGATGAGATTTGTACACCCAATTCTACTTCCTATAGCCGAGCGAGTGTCCTCAATAAATTTGTCTAGGATTTGTCGTTGCTCGGAGGTGAGCGTGACGATTGACTGAATGGCCGACAAATGACTAGTTTCCTGCAGGTCGGAGCGAAAACTCCATTCTGAAGAATAAAGATCGGGGATAATCTTCATATTCTTCCAAAAATCTATACCTAGGATGACGTTGTGGAATAGAGAAGGGACAATGAGAACTTCTAGTAGGATCACTCGATCGCGAAGCTGGATAGGCACTTGTGCAGTTCCTAATCCTTTAACACTTTCGCCATTTTGCTACAATACAACTGGAATCATTACTAGGATTTATGCAACAGAGTGGTTCTAAAATCTTCCATCCTTTAGAACCAATAATAGTTCGAGTAGAGCCGCTATCTAATAAGGCAAGAAAGAATTTTCCGTAAATTTTTATTTCTAGATGGGGTCGCAAATCGCCTTTGGCGTGTGATAAGATAAAGTCAAGGAGTTCATTTTGGTTGACCGATACATTAGAATTAACTGAGGAAGACGGAGGGCCTACTGACGTCTTCCGATCTCGGAGTTTTTTGTACACTTGCTACAATTTTTGGAAATAACATTCGGAGAGCCACATCTGAAGCAAAATTTCTGGCGAGGCTTCTGGCACTGCCTGAAATTATGACCAACTTCTTGACAGTTCCAACACTTTTGCGTGGAAGAAACCGGGCAAAGAGTAGTCGTATCTTCCTCAAAATGGAGAAGATCTTCTGACATAGCTGGTTTAATTGAAGCTAACTGTGAAGGTTGCCAAGAGGGTTTATGATAACCTAACGATGGTTCCAACAAATTCCGGTAATTTGTAGGAGGAGAAGCAAATCTTTGAACTCGTGCTTCAGTTTCCTCAATTGATCTACTTAGATACAATAGTTCATCAAGAGTGTTGATACGTTCTGTAGCAAGTCTTCGCTGAATGTGAGGTAACAGATTTCTTCTGATAACTTGTAACCGGGTGGTTTCTGAGGGCAAATTTGGGAGTTTTCTAAATAATGCTTCCATAGCTACGACAAAACTAACCACACGTTCGTGGGAACCTTGAGTTCGGTGATGAATCTCATCCCAAAGCCCAAACTCATAATCAAAAGGCTGGAATGCAACTCGTAATTGAGCTTGTAGATCATCCCATTGGGAAAAGCGTTTTGTCCGAAACCAAAGGAGAGCATCTTTTGTAAAGAGTTCTGGGGCAGACTTTAAAAGATGTTCTTTGGAGACTCCTCTAGAGACACGAAGCTCTTCAAGGCGTTCGAAAAGTCTGTCACACTAGACTGACCATTATATATTAAGTTCCACGACGACACATCGTGATACTTGTAAGGCGGAGAATTTATATAATATCGACTTGGTTGTCCTCGTAATGGAGAAACTCAAAATTGTCAAGTCGATTGGTAAGATCCACAACTGGATTAGGGTGACTTAAAGTTTCATCTAAGATATGAGATGCATCAGTATGCACTTGTCGTGAGGCATCTACTTCCGAATCCATAAACCTTATTCGAGAACGTCTTTCATTAGGTCCACCATGTTGGAAATAACCTGGATCATACTGATCATAAGATGTGGTACCTAACTGATTATTTACACGCCTGTTAGAAGTTAAGTGAGGAACTTGAGAGGAATGTCCTAAAAACTGACGGTAATTGTCTGATACTCCATTTGTCGGATTCAAAGTTGCTGAGGGTGGAATTTGTTCTGGAATTCCCTCTGCGATCATTGAGTCACGACGTCTCTGAGATATAGGTAGGGAAGTATCTACACCTTGGGGGGAAGACAATTGTAAAGAAGGAGGTTGAATATCAACAGGCCTAAAAGAGGAATGTGGAATATTTGTGTGACTATTAGGGTCAGATGACTCCGGATAGTTTTCTCTTACTAAGTGAGATGGTGGACGGATCACTCGACGGTTGTCAGTTACTGGCTCTAATCTATCGTGGGATACAGTTAGCACAGACTGACTAGATGACTGTCTCTGATTTTCATCTAAACTAATCAGATCATGAACGATGGCTGGGTCTTTGTGGGTAGTTGTATGAGGAACTAATAATGGTTGAGAATCATTGGGGTTATTTGTATCCAATATACTGTGATTAGCGGATTCGAGTCGATGATGGTTGGCTGCAGAATGGTGAGTTTGTACAGGAATATAGTTTCCTTCTTTTACAAGCACCAAGCGATCGAACAGTTCATGGCAATTCTTCTCAATCTTTATTTTCGCATCTCGTTCGGATCTTTCGATGCATAAAATCCGGTTTAAGCGAGATCTAGTATGCGTAAGTAAGGTAAAAATGCGACGGAATTCGTTTGCTCTGTTATTAAAATCAAAATTTGTTATATCGCGAGAAAGGGTAATTAATTTCGCTTCACAAATTGACAACTCGCTGTCAGAATCGTAACAGGAAGTAGTCGGTGGTGGCATACGTCCATCACGTTCTAATTGTATGACCTCGCGCAAAGTAGTACGTTTTTGACCAAAAGTACCCGATAAAGGAAGACCACGTATCGCTAGTTCATATTTAATTTCTTCCGTGCCAAGCAAATTAATATCCATTTTATCTAAGCCGTGTAGTAAAGACAAATTATAAAAGAAAACCCAAGCTATTCGTAACCAGTATCTATCATAAGAAATCACTAACGAAAAGTAGGCTAAAATTAAATAAAAAAAGAAGAATGAGAAAAGAAAACAAAAATAGTAAGTTTCTAAAGCAAAAAAAAATATTATTAATATCTTTTGTTAACAGAACTTCAAAAAAACAACGTTATGAGTTGTGAATAAATTCACAAACCCGCCCAACAGTTCAAAAAAAAAACAAAAAAAAAGACAAAAAACTGCTATATGAAACAAAAAAAAACAAAAATCTAAGCTGGATTTATCCAAAAATTAAAGGTAAAAACTAAACCACCTAAAACTAAGGGAAAAAATGTAACTATCATTACGAACGCATATATCATTAACGCCCATCACTTTAAAATATATAATAATACAAAATAATATAACCAAAAACTGTTGTATTGCAGTTTTTGCAACCTCAAGAAACAGTAAACCTGAATCGCAAAAAAAAAATCGAATCGCAACAAGTCTGCTAAGATATACTTATATCGATACTCAAACAATCCTATTATCAAGTGGTCCCTATACTGTAGCAACACCAAATATAAGGCTGAGTATTAATCGAAGAAGTAAGGATGCGCTAACCTATAAATTTTACTGTCAAAACATATTAAACGTATTTCAAAAGATACTAAAAAAAATGTGGCAAGAAAAAAACAAAACAATACCCGTTGTCAGGCGCCAATTTGTTAAATAAAAAAAATTAAATAAAAAAAATAAAGAATTATTTAATTTTAATTAATTATTAACAATTTTATTACTTTAATATCGCTTTAATTATACTTGGATTAAATGAAATTTGAATGGAGGGATGGGGAATAACAGGAAGGAAAAAGGAGAGTAAAGATTTGGGGAGTGAGGGTTAGAAAGTGGGTACAAGGGAACCAATGGAAGGAGGGAGGCTTACTATAGGCTATAGAGACAGCTCAGGGGATCTTCTTAAAGGGAAGCCGACTAGCACTAACCACTTTGGTAGAGTGGCGTGGATTCAACAAGAGATCAATAAAATATAAGCGCCACCTGTTTTATCCCAGATGGATAAGAAAATCCTGATGACCAAGAAAACAGGAAATTACTAAAAGCACTATAGAACCTATAAACCTAAAAGAAAATCTCACAAGGAAGAACAGGCAGTTTTAAGTGAATCTATATTAAAAGAAAAATTAATAATCAAACTTATTATTCTAAGAACAAGTTATGTTGCCCTTCCTAAATATAGTGTTTATATCAAAACTAAAATCTTGTATTATGTTGTTTGGGGCTAATATACTACAGTAAAGCTAATGAATGTTGACAGGACTTTGGTTTACTGGTTAGGTTGTTTTACTGACTGCATGGTTCACTAAACGTCACAAACATTGATCAAACCTGGCTCCAAAAGGGCTGCATGATTGCGGTGGGGGACCTGGGTGGATCGGTTTAACAGTGAATGTCAATGTAGATGTTGTGGACGTTATTGGAGTAGAAGTGGAGATTTCTACCTCTTATAATCGTGGATAAAGACCATACTGTGGGATAAAAAAAAGCCTGAAAGTGGAAGAATACCCAGATTGAGGAATCGCCAATAGAGTAAGTAGATATAAGCATTGATGGTTAAACTTAACGGAATGCGTGAGCCTACTTATATAAAATTACATGTGTAATATGTAGATTATCAGAAACCAAGATGCCAAATCAAAATATTAGGACTTACCAATGGAATTAGCCTTTTCTCGGGAACACAAAACTGGACACTTAAACAAAGAACCTTGAAAAAGTTGGGATTTAACTACACCACTTATAATCCTGCACTATTGCAGTATGGCATTTAGTATCCACAAACTAAAATACCCAAAAGGTGAGTTTTCAACTTTTCATGGGAGTAAAATCGGCAAAAATACCAAGAAACAACCTTCTTCAAAGGCTTGTTCTTCAAGACTCCTAGAGGTCAAAGATTTTCGCGCCAGAAATGGTTTTAGTAGGGATATAGGAGAATGAGCTGGGATCTTATTGGCTAGGATATGACTTCTGACATTAGTGAAATCAAAACAATTAAAAAAAAATTAATGTTATGATTAATAATTTGAGTTTCATCATAAGGGTTGAAAATTATTGATATCAAAAATATAATTAATACTGAAATGATAACTGTTTATTTTATTAATTTTAGCACCAGAATAACTTATAAATTGCCTCTTAAAGTTCTATAATCGAGCTATGCTTTCGCTAACATTTTAGATTCATTTTATTTTCTTATTCTTTATGTATCTGACGAAAATAAACTGTAACAGCTTACCAATCTTTCCGACCGGCACTGAGGTGTCCGAGTCCCTCTGTGCAGTAGTATTAATTCCGCAGTTTTGTTCCATCATAAATTTTTATTTTCCCTTTTTGAACCAAAAAGTGGTAAAAACGTTCCTTATTTCTTTGCCGAGGTCGATATATTTTTATCCAGATGTTTGTTTAAGTTCCCATTTTAGCTCCATCTCCGCTTTGGTTGGTTTTTCAGTTACTTGTGTGTTTGTTTTATTATTATTTTTATTTTTATTACTTTTATGATTAGAGGTTAAGTTAAGTGAAACAGTTAAGTTAGATTAAAGACTTTTTAGTTTGGTAGTTTATTTAAATTTACAGAGTTTAATGATGATTTGTTACGATGCCTGAATGTATGATAGTGAGTTATGTTGATGGAAAGCGTGATTCGGTTAATAAGCGTAAGCATGACCGCGTGGTTGTTATTATTATTTTCGCGATTATAAAGCGTGCGAGTTAAAGCGTTTTTATGAGCGTCCCTAATACATTAATTATTTTAGTTTATATAAGCAGTTTAGTTAGAATTTGTTAAAAGAAAGTGATAGGGGTTTAAGAGAGGTGAGTATACATTTTTCTATTCTTGTTAAGTTACAATGGTGATGATAATTTATATGATTATGTGGTTAGTATGTCTTTTTTTATGTTATTTTCTATGTGGTTTATTTTATTGTTAATAATTATGGTTTTATGTTACATTTTTTATTATTTATTGTTTACAGTTTTATTGGTGTTCTAATTCTTCGCTTGTCACCTGTTTTTCGAAGCCTTCCTCCCACCTGGGACTGATGGGTGTCGGGTAGTGACCCGGCAGGCCCCAGGACCAGCTCACAGTAGTGACCCGACGCGAAAGGCTTCTCCCCCCCCCCTTTCCCCAGCCCCGTCCTGACTTCGCCAGGTTCGTCTCGCTTCGGTGCCTCACCATGTATTCCTTGAAATATATGATGAGTCTTAACAGGGTGCGCCAGAGAACTTGGGGTTCTCTTCGTGAAGGCAGCGAGTCCGAGTTGAGAGGAAGGTAGGAGCGACACCAAAGATCCTGGAAAATGGCAGACTCTTGACCAACTTTTCCCCCTCCTTGGGGGTCCGCCACAGAGTCTTTTTGACGCTTTCGCGCCCCACTCTACAGGCCATTTCTCGTGTGCTCCATCTTCCCCCCCTTTGCACCCCGCTGAAAGCCTACAGTGTGCTACGATGTTTGGTTTCACGATAGTATTACTTGATCCTGTATCGACTACCATCCCACATTCACGGCCGCATATTTTTCCCGGTACTACCAAGCTCTCTCCAGGATGTGGCAGCCGGTTTAGTCTTATACGTGGGGCTTGGTAGCATCCAGCCAGCTTGCGCCCTATAAAGCTGACTAGTTAAAGTTTTCCTGGTTCCTTGGATCTCTTAAAGGCTTGGGGCCTTGACGTTTAAGGTGCCCCTCCTCATTGCAATTCCAGCATTGCAATGGTCTTTTAGGTTTCCTCGCTAATAATGATTCAATCTTCTTTAGGCGGTCTTCGAGATCACTTTCCGAAGTTCTGATTTGCCTTATTCGTGTCTGCCTTCTAGTTGCTTGAAAAGCTGCCTCATACTCTAGTCCATGGGCCAAAGCTTCTGATATACTTTCATGATGAGCCATCCTTAGAGCGTGGTTAGTATCTGGATCTCGAACCCCGTCAATAAAACAATTTATAGAAATTTGTTCTCGGAACTCTGTTGGGGCTGAAGGGTAAGCCAGATTTACTAATCGAGCAACATTGGCCTCAAACTGTTGGAGTCCTTCCTCGGGTTGTTGTCTTCTAGCATTCAATTGAGCCTGGTACACTTGTTGTAGATGAGCTTCACCGTATCTCATCTCTAAGGTACGCACCAGTACGTCGAAATTGAGCTGATACTCAGATGGCACCATTCTTATTATTTCTGTAGCTTCTCCTCTAAGGGTTAGCTTAAGATTGATTGCCTTTTCTTCGTTATCCCAGCGATTTCCCCTTGCAGCGGCCTCAAATTGATTCAAATAGGTACTCCATGCTTCTTTGCCGTCGAATTTTGGTGGCTTTACTTTCATCATTATTTGCATTCCAGGATCGAGATTAAGAGGAGTCCGTTTTACTTTCAACTCTAGTTCTTGGATCTTTTTTTGTACTTGCCCCAATTCTTCTTCTACCGTTGTTTCAAAGTTAGTCATTAATTGTTTCTGACTCTTCTCCAGATCTTCTTTCAGTTGTAAAACTCGTTCTTCCTGCTCCATGGTCCTTATTAGGTCTTCATTTTCCTTCTTCAGGTCAGATTTAATTGTCTTTAGTAAATCTTCCTGTTTCTTGTCTCGCTCTTCTTGTTCTTTCCTTTGTTTGCGGTCTCGTTCTTCTTGTTCTTCCTTCTGTTTACGGTCTCGTTCTTCTTGTTCTTCCTTCTGTTTGCGGTCTCGTTCTTCTTGTTCTTCCTTCTGTTTGCGGTCTCGTTCTTCTTGTTCTTCCTTCTGTTTACGGTCTCGTTCTTCTTGTTCTACTTTTTGCTCGTCAAACTTCCTTAATAGCAGCTCCATCAATTTCTCGGTCTCCATCTTGGCCTGACTTCTTGTTATAGGCATCCACTAAAATGAGCTTCCAAATATCCTTTACTTCTGATACCAATTGTAACGAAATTCGGGAACACACTTTTATTGTCAACTTCAAAAACACTAACCTAACTCGCCTTGACTGTCGTTTAATTGTTTCCAAGGTAAAAACTGACTAAACAATTAAAACTGAATGAATTGTCACGAAGCGCGTCCAAAACCCGATGGAACAGTTTTGAAATATTTAGAATTATCTTCATTGTTTTTGCCCAAAGAGTCCAATAATTTTAGGAGAATACTGACAGTCAAAGCAAGCAAGTATGCAAATTCTAGAAAATTAGAACTACAGGGATTTACAATAATATAACCTAAATAACCTACATTGGGGCCAAAATGGGGCTCTCGAACAAGATGAACTACTTAAAAACTAAACACTATAGATGAAAATAATAAACCAAACGTAAGTAGAACCCTAAAGAAACCCTACGAATCAACTTTAACTACAGAATACTAATAAAATTGTACAAAAACTAGAAGAATAACTAACGTATTTACATTTTCATAATAATTGGCACCACATATTAATTTATTACTGTAATTTTTTTTGCTTTTTGATTAAATATCAAATACTTATTATAGATTGCCTAATATATGCCCAAAGGGAACAATGGATTTCATTAATGGAAATCAACATAATTAAAAAGAACATATTTGTTTGTTCAGATCACATCCTTAGAAGTGATTTCTTACATAAGGAAGATAATATTATCAGTAGCCAGGCTTTATTAAAAAAATCAGCTCTACCTCAAAGGTAATTTTTTTTTAAATATATTTTTCTAGTATAAAAAAATCGTCACAAAAAGTATTAGTGTTACTCATATAAGCTTTATTTATACCTAATACTTATTAAATTAGGTAGGTATGTGTGTAAAACTATTTTTGTACTAGGATTTCTGATGCACTGGTTAAAAACACAGCAGCCGCTAATTCAGTTAATTTAAGTGATTTAGCCTTCAAAGCTGCAGGGGTAGTTTTCCTGAAGAGTGCAAAAAATTCTTTAGCTTCCAAAATAGTATATAGTACAAACAGTGAAGCTAATATAGACAAGTATAAATAATTAAAATAGATTAATATTCTTGATACTCCAAATTTTGTATAATTACAGATCTGATTATTCATCATCAACAATAACTGCATCTGAGATTAATAGTTACCGTGGGGTCTAGGTCAACAATTACTATTTCTCATCCAAGCCGTTTTTGTTTAACTGCTACACATTCCCTGTATCTGCCAAGGAAAAGGTAAAAATACACTCAAAATAGACTACTAGTTTTATGCCATGTATCATCCTATTCTATATATCTTATTTACAAGTGATATAGTATTTTATTATGTTATATTTGTTTAAATAAATGCAATTAATCAAATGTATGATATTACAAAGATTCTTTATAATAACATACATTTTATTGATCAATTGGATTATCATAATAAATTTTTAAAATTTTTTCTTTTTAATTTTGGTAATACTATATTTTTATGTATATTATTCTAGGGTAAAATCAAAATGATATCCTGAGGACCTAAGCACTGATGATTCATCAAATTATGGGAAAAAAAATAAAGAACAAAAAATGTTAATTCGAAGATTGCATCAAAGAAATTTGCGCCAAAGAAATTGAATTAGATTTCTCAAGTCATTATTAAAATACTTAAGAAATAATAACATGATTTTCGAAAAAGCCCAACATACTACATATTTTATTTGACTTGTAAAAGTACTTGTCTGTATATTACTACTAATAAACTATCTAATCTAATCTATTGTACATAGTCTTTATTCTTAGGTAAGCTTTGTTTTTTAGTATAAATTAATATGATATAATAATTGGTATTAGGTATTATATAGGTCACTGTTAAATGTCTGAAAACCATTGTACAGGCTAAATACTCATAATAAAAATCTTATAACCTATAAAAAACCTGCAACTCGTTCACAATTTGAACATCCTTGTAGTTTTAACTCTTTCCGCTGAAGCAATACTGTCCCTTTGAAAAAGTCAGCACCATAGAAGTATATATTATGTGATATAAAGTAACTGATGTAAAACTGAGTTTTGTCCAATATAACAATAACAATAAAGTTATGCAAAATTGTGTCTTAAAACATGATTTATTAAGAAATCTATAATATTATATTAATAAAATATTTAATTTCCATAAAAATGCTTTGACAAAAATGCTGCCTTTTATTAGGATCTTCCTCTAACGGAGTCCGTTAAAAAAACACATAAATAGCTCGTAAATGGTAATATTACTTATACTCAAACTCTATAATAATTAATAAAAAATTATCGGGTAAATATTTGTTGACGACGTCACTGGTAGAGAGTGCTTGTATCGGTGGCATCAACAATGCGATCGAGCGGCGTTGCGGTGCCATTACCGTTTTCTCGTTGCTTCGTACTTTATTTTCATTTATTTAACGTATATTGACTTCGATATAGAGTATCTTATCAAATTTATTTAAAAAAAATGCTTGATATTTTATTAAAGGGGAGCAGTAGTATTGTTTTGAGCCTTCGGAAACAATTGAAAATTTTTATGATATTATAAAGTGATTCTTGCCATTTGTCTATAAGCATTTGGCATCATTGCATTAGAGATGTTGCAAGCAAACAAACCTGCCCATAGTTCCACGGTATGCTACTTCTAGCCTTTCAATGTTCTAAGCTCAACTGCAAAAACGGAGTACTGACTCTGTAACCATAAAACGATACATGTCCGAATTTGAAAAAAATATTCAAAAAGAGAGGGACAATATACACACTATTAGAGAAATCGAGTTGGCAGATATTGACGAAAGTCAAACAAGAAAAAGAAGAAGATTGGATGACAGAAATTCGTATGTCTCCACTACCGTTCAAGCTTAAGAAGTTTGTGATACCATTATATCGGAAACCAAAAGAAGGTTTTTGTTTACAGGTCACTTGGAAATTGCTAACTTGTTTTTAGTTGAAAATTTTGAAATTTACACCTTAAATTTTCCTATATTACCTTTAGAATCAGCGATTCGCAATTACCCCTTTTTAAACAAAAACAAATTAAGAACAGAATTGGAAATAATATATAGACGGTCAGATTTTAGAGAACTTTCTGGAGCAGTTCATTTGCTAAAATTCTTAATTGAAAACAATTTACAAGAAGATTTTTCTGAAACCATTCTAATTTTGCAAATAATTGTTACGATGCCAATGAAAACCGCACAAGCCGAACGATGTTTTTCTACACTAAAACGAATTAAAACTTTTCTTAGAAGTACTATGGGCCAGGATAGACTAACTGCACTCGCAATGTTATCCATTGAAACAGATATGATTCGAGAAATTCCAAATTTCAACGAATTGGTGAAGAGTATATTTCAAAAAAAGACAGACGACTTCATTTTCAGTACAAAACTTATGTTTAAATTTAAAAAAATATTAGTTTTAGTTTAATTAGTTTTAAGTTTAATTTTGTAAAACAGTATTATATTCAATAAAACATATATAGGGAAATTAGAGTGGGTTTATTGGCATTTTTTACGCTCTCAAAAGGAAATATAGGGCGTGGCACCCAAAAATTTTTCGCTATTTTTCCCCTCCCAATTGTGCACTCCCATTCCTTAAAGTCAGGCGCCGCCACTGACTAAAATAATAATAAATCATAAATGTCATACAGACTTATACATACAACTACGAATAATAAAGTATATCGAGTAAACTATCAGAAAAATAATACTATTATAACGTACGAGTATAATAATGATAATTATTAATCGTACCGTATAGTTTAACTTACAATAATTACTAATACTAAATACTAATTATGTTTTTAGTGTAAAAGGATTATTTAATACCTGACCCTTTTAAGAAACTCTTTGTAAAATCAGAATCGTTTGGTAGTATGGGTTTATTACAGAATTTGGAAAAAATCTTTGATTTTTCTGTCCACCAAAATATAGTGGTTCGCAAATTAGCAATTTCTGGAATAAGGGGTACCACGGTTGACTTAGCCATTGTTGAAATACTTAATTCAAATACAGCGAGTACAGCGTTCACTTTATAATAATAGCTGTTTAGTTTCTTTTATATTTAACCATAAATTTATTCCCTCGCTCTTGTAATAAACCTAACCAGATAATAGCTTTGTTCGCGGGTCGCAAAATGAACTGATTCTGAACTTGAACAGTCAAGGATTGTTTGAGAGCGCATGCGCGGTCTGTTATCGGTTCGGGATTATAAATTAACCGCGAACGACCCAGTTCTAGCCGGTCTCTTGTCAACTTGTCAATTTTTGCCACAGCTGTTCTCAACAAGTAGACATAATATCTATTTGGATGTTTGTATTTGTTCAAGCAGAACACTTTTTAAACAGAGAAAATATTAATGTGTAATGCAATATTTTTAATACTCATTACCGAGTAGTATAACCAACCTGTTTTTTTGTGATTTTCTTGTTTAGTTTTTAAAGAATATTTATTTTGTTTTTTTTTTCATAACCTATACCAAATAATGACTGTTGTCTAATGTGAAGGAAGAAACCCCAACCCTACAGATTTATATGAATATGCAAAGTTTTTTTTTCGGCTTATTTTTGGTATAAATACAAAGTGTTGTACTTGTATAAATTGATTTTGTTAGATAAGTTGTTTTTGTTGTATAAGTTGTTGTTTAGGGTTTAACTTACCTGTTTTTCTGACCAATTTTCTTTGTTATAATTTAATTTTTGAAGAATATTTTCTTTACTTACAAATAAAAATAAAAACACCAAATTTTGTTTTTGTATATTTCTTTATTATTCAAGAATAAACCTTAAGTTATTCATGACCTGTTCTCAAACGACTGCACCAGCCACGTCATCCCTATCCTGCTGAACTTCTTCATTAAATAAGTTATCTCTATTGTCATTAGCAAGTAAACCACCTAAGGCTTGTACATCTAAGTTGAAATCGACATCTAGAGATATATTATGCAAGACAGAGCAGGCTCTTATAAAATGCACAATAAATTCTGTATCCCGTAGCTTAATATGGTAGAGTTGCCTAAATTTTTGTTTAAGGATACCAAAACAATGTTCAATAACATATCTATTTGTTGATAGAACATAATTATAATTTCTTTGTCGTCTAGTCAAACGACCATTGTCTTTAAAATGGGTTAATAAATTTTTTAGGCAAGGGTACCCACTGTCACCAAGAATATATGATTCTCCACATTTTTCCTGCATGGACCTGTACAGGGTGGCCAAATAAGAATGCGAGGTACTGTATCTGGAAAACTATTCATCGTAGAAGCTTGCGATAAAAAAATTTATTACTAAAATGGCCAAGAGAATGACCTGGAAAATATTTCCAAGTTTCTAAAATGGCCGCTAGGGGGCGCAACTGCAATCTTGAATCTAGAAAACTGATGTTTCTGTAAATTTTGCTGAATTAACCTAACAAAAAAATAGCTGATTGTTAAAGTAGAGACTAATCCGAACCTTTTTTATTTGAATAGTTTTGCTGTATCTCTAAAAATAAAGTGGTGGGGGGTGTTCAAAAGTTGGCTTAAAACACACCCTGTATACTAAAAACGCCTTAGCCGATTTTATCAAACTTGGGCTAGTTGAAAAGAGCTATTATTAAGCTACGAATATTATTATATTTCATGTTTTTTTTAGTTTTACATCTCGCCGCTAGAGGCTTTTTTCGGCTTTTTGACACAAATGACTAATTTTCGCAAAAAACTTAAATGCGTTTATATAATTTTTTTTTCATAGAAAAATAGCTTAATGATGTCTTAATAATCTTGCGAAAACCGCAACTCGATATCTTGTTCCTAACCTAAAATATAGGCCAAAGAATATTTTATACCCTTAAATTTTAATTTCTTTATACAAATTATTTTGGAATTTTTTAAAATTCACTACTTTTGAAAACAAAATTTACCATTTTTGAAAATATTACCTAATATCACTAAAAGGTAAGTATTAATAATGCTTATATCAAAAATCAGACCTATTTTATGTTATATATTCACTATGGATATAATACGAAAAAAATAATTACTAGAAAGCAGGCCATGGAATGCAACAAAACAAATGTCTACTCAAATTGTTTATAGTAAGTTATCAAAAGTTTTACGTTACTTGAGCATTTTTTGTTTTTGCAAAATGCGTTTTACGAACGATGAAGCTGTTGATATGCTTGCGGTTTATTTTGAATGTCTTAGGAAAAAGAGTTTATGCTGCTCGATATCCAAATCGAAGTCCTTGCGATGTTAGATTTTTTCCCCGATTAGTGGCGAACTTACGAGCCAATGGTAGTTTTCGGCCTAGGTTTCAACGGCCAAGAATTAGAAGAAATGTGGACAATATTAACAGCGTACTGGGATATATTGAAGGAAATCCTCATGTTAGCACAAGAGCATTATCCCTTGAATTAGGCATATCAAGAATAACGATTCGAAATATTTTGAAGGACAATTGGTAAATTCTAATAGCCATCGCCATATATGGATTTATTTAAGTTCAGCTTTTTTTTAATATATTTATAGAATGCACCCATATCATGTTAATTTACATCAGGCATTGGAAGAAGCAGACTTTGACCGTAGGTTGGACTATTGCCATTGGATATTAGGCATGATACGCGAGGACAGAGATTTTTTATTTAAAATTGTTTGGACCGATGAAGCCACATTTAATAGTGACGGTAGAGTCAACCTGCATAACATGCATTATTGGTCTGCAGAAAATCCGCATTGGTTGCGTGAAGTTCAGCACCAAGGGCGCTGGAGTTTAAATGTGTGGTGTGGTATACTTGGAGGCAACATTATTGGACCATATTTTTTTGAGCAATCTCTAAATGGCAATGTTTTTTTCGACTTTTTGGTAAATCAATTACCGTTGTTGCTGGAAGATGTGCCACTCGTCCGGCAAAATTTGTTTTTACAGTTGGATGGTTGTCCAGCACATTTTGCTAGGAATGTGCGAGAGCATATTAATAACATTTTTCAACAGCGGTGGATTGGAAGAGGAAGCCTGTTTCCATGGCCTCCGCGATCCCCAGACTCTTAACCTGTCTTGATTTCTATTTATGGGGGCGGTTAAAGGACATTGTATTTCAGACTCAGCCTACGACTAGAGAAGATATGAAAAACCGCATTCGTAATGCAATACATACCATACCGAGAGCCGAAATTGAAGCTGCAGTTCTATCTACCCATGAGAGGCTTCAGCAATGCATAGAGCGTGATGGTCAGCATTTCGAGCATTTACGGGGGCATTAAAACCCTTTCTTTTTAAAATCGGTCCTTTATAGGGCCACAACTTACATTATAAAAGAAATTCGAAATAAATTATTTTGTAGTTTTTATAAATATTAAGGGATTTCCATATAAAATTTTCTTTGGCCTAAATTTTAGGTTAGGATGAAGATATTAAGATGCGGTTTTCGCAAGCATATTTAGGCGCCATTAAGCTATTTTTTTGTATAAAAAAATTTATACCATTGCATTTAAGTTTTTTGAGAAAATTAGTCATTTGTGTCAGAAAGCCGAAAAAAGCCCTCTAGCGGCGAGATGTAAAACTAAAAAAACATGAAATATAATAATATTCGTAGCATAATAATAGCTCTTTTCAACTAGCCCAAGTTTGATAAAATCGGCTAAGGCGTTTTTAGTATACAGGGTGTGTTTTAAGCCAACTTTTGAACACCCCCCACCACTTTATTTTTAGAGATACAGCAAAACTATTCAAATAAAAAAGGTTCGGATTAGTCTCTACTTTAATAATCAGCTATTTTTTTGTTGGGTTAATTCAGCAAAATTTACAGAAACATCAGTTTTCTAGATTCAAGATTGCAGTTGCGCCCCTTAGTGGCCATTTCAGAAACTTGAAAATATTTTCCAGGTCATTCTCTTGGCCATTTTAGTAATAATTTCTTTTATCGCAAGCTTCTACGATGAATAGTCTCCCAGATACAGTACCTCGCATTCTTATTTAGCCACCCTGTACAAAGGTGAGCTTCTCAGAACACGGCTGTCATGTACTGATCCTGGATAACCGACAAATATATCCCGAATTCTTCTTTTATGGTCACACACAACTTGAGCTTAAAACACAATAAAATTACTGTAACCTAGGGTAAAGTATAGTTGCCGCCATCAATATTTTATTTTGGTCAGCTGTCAAAAAACAATTTTTCCACTTGTCAAACAATGTTATTGTTGAGGATTGTTTTACAAGTTTTTTAACAGGTGACCAAAATAAAATATCGATGGAGTCAACTATATGTCAAAAGGCATTACCTGAATTGAAAAAAATTGTTTCCGGTTTAAATAGGAATCCGGATCTTCTGATGGTTTGTCAATCCTTATATGTGTTCCATCTATCACTCCAATGACACCAGGAAAATTATTAGCTGCAAAATATGCCTCTATTTCTTCTCTCTCTATGACAGTAGGCCATTTTATGACATCAGGTGACAAATTGCTTAAAAAATATGTAACTGTTAATTATTGACTTAATAAGTAATATACTCTGTAATTTTAAACAAGAGAGATGTGTTATTTAAAACTTTAATGAACAAAATTAATATGGTTTACAAACAAAAATAAAAATTGATTCAAAATAATATGTCTATCGTAATATATAAAAATACACACTGATCAGTCCGTCCTGTCCGTCTCTTCTCTCCATCTCTCGCGGCAAAAGGCAGGCGACGAACAGCCGCACAAAAGGGAATCGAGAATAAACATTAGGTGGGGACGGCATTCGCCTGCTTAGGGCGTGCTGAACTAACCATTGTTTATTTTTAACAGAAAGTATCAATGTATAATTGATTTTAAAGTACGTAGCGCGTAAACATACCCCCGACTTGAAGTCTCTCAGCTTCAACACAAACTAACACTAAGTAATGAGTTCAACAGTCTATTCTAAATGTAACGGGCACAGTTTTTGAAATCCGCACTTTATTACTCCACTAGAAGTCTTGATGGTTGCCATTCGCGATATTCCATCCCTTCCACGGTGGGCTTCTAGGACTCTTCCATTGACCAGGAGGCAAATTGTCTTCCTTGACCAAGACGAGAGTGTTTTCTTTTAATGAACTTTGATTATGTTTCCATTTCACTCGTGTTTGAAGCTCCGAGACGAACTCTTTGCTCCATCTCTTCCAAAAGTGAGATTTCATTTGTTGTATGTGTTGGAATACGGAGAGGCGATTAACGGGAATATTACTAGTATCATATTCGGGTACAGAATTTAGTGGTTTGCCGACTAAGCCGTGAGCTGGTGTCAAAGGTAAGTAGTCGTCTGGTTCAGAGAATAGGGGCGAAAGGGGCCTTGAATTGAGTACAGATTCGATCTGCACCAAAAGCGTATACAAGCATTCAAATGTTAAAGAAGTTTCACCGATTACTCTTTTCAAGTGATGTTTGGTGCAACGTACGCCCGACTCCCACAACCCACCAAAATGAGGGGAGTACGGTGGAATAAATTTCCATGTTATATTATCATTCGTCATTTCCTTTTCAATACATTCTTGATTTAACTTGAAAAAATTACCCAATTCGCGCAGCTCGGAACAAGCTGCTACAAAATTTTTTCCATTGTCGGAGAATACCATGGAAGGCCTTCCGCGTCGTCCACAAAACCTACGGAATGACATTAAAAAGGATTCTTTGGAGAGGTCTGACACTAACTCTAAATGGATCGCTTTGGTGATAAAGCAGACGAACAAATGCAATATGCTTTTGAGGATCGAGAAGAACGACCAATTTTATTTTTGATTAAAACTGGACCCGCGTAATCTACGCCAACGACCTCAAATGGTTGTCTTGATTCTAAACGCTCACGAGGTAAATCACTCATTACAGGTGCAAAAGGCTTTGCGTTATATCTAAAGCATCGAATACACTTGTGTACAATCTTTCTACATAATGATCTGCCATTGATTGGCCAAAACTTATTACGAACGCTTGCTATTATATATTCAGTGTAATAAAGATATATGTTCATTTTTTAAAATCGGTTTTGTTAAATGATGCTTTTCCGACAACATAATAGGGTACTTTTTCTCATACTTAAAATTGGAGGATCCTAGACGACCCCCAACCCTCAATATGCCATCTTTATCCAAAAAAGGATTTAAAGAAAGAATCTTACTATCATGAGGAATTGATTTATTATCCTTAAGTTTTTTATTTTTCAAAAAACGTTTCATTTTGAGAAATTTTTAAAATGACAATAAATGCTCTATTTAATTCTGAAACACTAAGAAAGCCTGTTTCCCGATTTTCCTTTAATATTTTATGGTTATTTTTCCATCTTCATATATATGCAACGACTCTTTTTAATTTATTTAATGAAGAGAAATCATTTATGAAATTACATGCAACTGTTTGTCGAAAAGAAAAAGAATCAGGCTTACGCATGTCCGGAAGATCGTCAGGCTTAACAGTATTGATGGGCCAAGACGATTTTTCAAGAATTAAAAATTTTGGACCAAACCACCAAAGATTCATATTTTTTATTTCACTTGGTTTGACCCCGCGCGTCAAAATATCTGCCGGATTAACATCTCCAGAAATATGATTCCAATAATACGTGGAAGTAATATTTTGAATTTCAGCTATACGATTGCTTACAAAAGATTTTAGCCTACCAGCCTCGGTTTTTAACCAACCCAACACAACCGTTGAGTCGGTCCATAGGAATTTAGCATCAAATGATAACTTAAAAGACTTAACCACCTGCTCCGCTAATCTTGAGGCCACCAAACACCCGCACAACTCCAATTTAGGCATTGTGATTGTTTTCAGAGGTGCAACTTTTGTTTTTGCACAAAGTAATTTTACGGTTACACTGTCAAGTTTATCGATTGATCGGATATATAAACAGCCGCCATAAGCACGCTCGCTAGAATCTGCAAAACCGTGTAAGTCTATCCAATTAGGATTATCACAAATAACATGTCTATCAATCTTTAGACTGTTAAGTAAAGGAAGTTCCTTTCTGAAAACCATCCAAGCTGTATGCAGATGTAATAGAATACCCTCATCCCAAGAGAGTTTTTCTAACCATAACTTTTGCATTAGAATTTTCCCAATGATTATGCAGGGTCTCAATAATCCCAAAGGATCAAAGACTTGAGATATTCGCGACAAGATTTCTTGTTTTGTTACAGGGGAACTACTTTCTTATTTACTTATTTTATACATTAACTTATCCGAAGATGGGTTCCAAATCAAACCTAATGTTTTTGCATTTTCATTTTCACTTAAATCAACTATTTTTATATTTTCATTGTTACCAGGAATGTTTCAAAACTTCCGAACTATTTGACATGAATTTTCGAAGGTTAAAGCAACCTTGACTCAAAATATTAGAGACTCCAACGCATATGCGAACTACGTTTTTAACTGACTCACCGCCAGTCAGCAAATCATCCACGTAAAAATCCGACCTTATAATTGCCTGAAAGCTCGGCTTCTGAATTTTCATTCTCCAATGCAATTTGAAAAAGACAACGAATTGACAAAAAAGACCCAGTAGTTGTACCGTAAGTAACTGTTTGAAGTTCATAAACTTCAAGTTTATCATTAGGATTAAATCTCCACAAAATTCGTTGTAGAGGCAAGCACTCACTAGAAATATTCACGTTTCTGTACATCTTTTCAATATCCGCAGATATCACAATCTTATGCTTTCGAAAGCGTACTAAAATTGAAAACAAAGTATCTTGTAATGTAGGGCCAGTAGGTTGTAAATGATTCAACGAATAACCGGATGAAGAAGGTGCAGATGCATCAAAAACCGTACGTAATTTCGTCGTTAGACTATCTTACCGAAGGACACCGTGGTGGGGCATATAATATGTAATTTTATTATTTTGTTCATTATCTGTCACCTTTTTCATGTGCCCTAGTGTAATATATTCTTCCATAAAATCGCAATATAATTTTTTAAAAATAGGGTCCTTTTGTAATTTATTCTTTTCTAGATTTAAAAAACGATTTTTAGCTTGAGTGTATGAGTCACCAAGTTTTGAAACAGAATCCTTCAAGGGTAGTGAAACCACAAAGCGACCATTAGGTAAACGCTTAACATGATCTTCGAAATTTTTTTCACAGAAAGCCTCTTCCTGAGATAAAGGTTTTACGTTGGGCAACTCCTCAATTTCCCAGAACCGTGACAATTGATTTTGAATGCTTGTTTCAAAGCTTTGCGAAAAGTTGCATGAAATGGATCTAGAGGAATAAGATGGACCTTGAAGATTGGTCACAGGGCCGGAGAGAATCCACCCAAGTCTAGTTTTTTGCAATATAGGTTTATTTTTTCCCAGTATATGTTGACCGTTACTTATCAAACTCCAAAATAGATCCGCACCTATAAGCATATCAATTTTAGAAGGTACATAAAATGTCGGATCAGCCAGCTTTATATTGGCAGGAATATCTAACTTACTTACATCAATTTTTATATTAGGCAAATTTTCCGTTATTTGATCTAACAAAAAACAAGAAATATTTTCTGAGAAGTTGTAATATTGTGATTTTAGTGAAACATTGCATTTAAACTCGATGCTTGATAGAGTACCATTTAGACCTTTTACCGATATATTAGTTTTTTCCAAACTTAAACCCAACTTATCACATAACGATCGTAAAATGAAGCTCGACTGAGAACCGCTGTCGAGTAGAA
Organism: Anthonomus grandis grandis; assembly: GCF_022605725.1. Classification (NCBI taxonomy): domain Eukaryota; kingdom Metazoa; phylum Arthropoda; class Insecta; order Coleoptera; family Curculionidae; genus Anthonomus; species Anthonomus grandis. Next base: position 1,817,048 of record NC_065569.1, on the reverse strand, counting down.
TTCTAACAGTATGCAACTTTCCATTTTTATCTAATAAATCTACAAATGCTGTGGACAAAATTACAGTATCAACCAAACAACTTGCTGAAAGAGCATTAGTGCTAGCTGTATTTTCATTTGTATTAATGTTTACTGATATATTTCTTGCCCCGCCATCACCGTGAGTAATATTTTCAGTATTCAAGAAATTTAGATTAAATGCGGAGCTATTCTCAAAATGCAGTAAGGTGTGATGTTTTCTGTGGCACTTTCTGCAATTTTTAGAAAGATGTCCAAAACGCAAGCAATTTAAACACATTTTAAGAGATATAACTTTTTTACACCTTTCCTCATTTGATAACTTTAAAAAATCTGAGCAATTTTGAATAAAATGTGCGCGTTTGCACAACTGACAAACAGGGGTATAAGACTGAACCTTAGAAATATTTTTATCAAAGTGACTCTAGTAATTCCGCTCTCGATCTTAGAAAAACTTTAAAATCCTCAAACGTTGGAACAGTATTTTTACGAGTTTTAAGTTTTTCCCACTCAAATTTAGCTGATTTGTCTAATTTTTCCGATGCTAGGGCCACATATAATACATCCCAATTTTCCGTAGGCTGTTCCAACTGCTTTAAGGCTCTTAAGTTTTTCATTAGGGTATCACTCAAAGCTCTCAATTCAGCAGAACAATCCCTTTTTACCGGTTCGATATTAAGTAATGCTTTAACATGGTAATCGATTAATAATCTAGGACAGTTATAACGTTCTATTATGCATTTCCAGGCCGTACCGTAGTTCTGAGCACTAAATTCCATAGTTTTGAGAATGTCGGCAGGAGCACCTTCCAAGGACGCGCGTAAATAATGAAATTTTTGGATTTCACTAAGACTTTCATTATTATGGATCAAGGATTCATATGTATCACGATATTCTAACCATTCTAGATTCTTTCCCCGAAATGTAGGCATTGAAATTTTGGGCAATTTTACCAAGTTAGTCAAGTTATTTTGTTCACTTTGCTTACTGGCAACACTTTCGCTTTTGTGGGATGCAGACGAACTGTTTACATTTAATTTTGATACTAAATTTTTTACTAAACTTAAAAGTTCATAAAATTTACCCTCAAAATTTGCCCTTTCATTATATTCAACTTCCAACAGTGCGTCTACATCCTCACCTGTAATACAACATTCGATTTCCATTTGCAAGCCGTCAAATTCATGAATAACCGTTTCATACATTTCCAATCGTTTTTCAATATTTATAACTTCAACTTCTGTAATATCCTCAATATTTTTTGTCAAAAACGGCGTAATAAATTTAGAAAAATTTGTAATCTTACTTTTTAATGCACCTCTTTTACGTTTAAGCTCTTCTGAAGCTATTTTTTAAAAATTTTGTAGCAAATTTATTATTTATAAAAAGAAATTGAAGCCTGCAGCTATTTAAGTAATGTAAAAATTAAGCATATTAAGCTTACAACACTTTAGTACAGATCGAAACAGCAATCAAATCAAGAAATAAACAAATAGGAATCAAAAGGATACATACTCACTCTTAGCGGACTTTACTTAACTGCATCACTTACCTTTTTGTACCATTTTCCTCGTAAACGTAACAACGACGTTTTCAGTGTAACAATCCCGCCATTAAACCAGCAAAACCACGCGCCAAACAGGACATCCTCTGTTTTTGTATGCAAATTACACCACGTAATTGCCAGAAATCCGGATAAAAATACTTGTTTTTGCACTTAATACTGATTATTATTCGACTTGAAGGACCATTATGTTAATTATTGACTTAATAAGTAATATACTCTGTAATTTTAAACAAGAGAGATGTGTTATTTAAAACTTTAATGAACAAAATTGATATGGTTTACAAACAAAAATAAAAATTGATTCAAAGTAATATGTCTATCGCAACATATCAAAACACACACTGATCAGTCTGTCTCTTCTCTCCATCTCTCGCGGCAAAAGGCAGGCGACGAACAGCCGCACAAAAGGGAATCGAGTATAAACATTAGGTGGGGACGGCATTCGCCTGCTTAAGGCACCCATTCACTAACAGATCACCTGCAGGTCATGGACTGCAGGCGAGGGAGGCCACACACTATTCAGTCGGCCTTTCGGGTCAAAACCCAAAGAATTGGCCCTTCAGATCGTTGCCTGCAGGCGACCCCAAACATGTCCACACACCCTCAGTCGATCGTAGTTTCTTGAATAAGCGTTGCGTTTAACAAAATGGCTAATTCAAAAAAACTGAAGAAATTAACAATTTTATTATTACTTCTGTTAATCGAAAAGCCAGCTAGACAACGAAAACGATTCTGGGTTAAAAATTGGCTTCTAGAGAGAGAAAAATTGTCTCATATAAGTCTTATTAAAAAACTTGGAAAATCTAGTTCAGACGATTTAAAAAATTATCTTCGTATGTATGATAAGACTTAAAACACTATTAAGACTCGTTAAATCTGGCATTACCTCATTTTGAATACCAAAATGAGGAAAGCGATTAGTGCAGAAGAAAGGTTAATTGCAACATGACGGTTCCTAGCAACAGGAAGAAGCTTTGAGGATTTGAAATTTTCAACACTTATTTCCCCTCAGGCACTAGGAGTCATCATCCCTGAAACGTGCAAGTGCACCTACAAAGTTTTAAAGAAAAAAGAGTATTTAAAGGTAAGAAAATAAACATTTATTTATTCGTAATTGAAACTTATGAAACTAATTTACGATTACAAAGTGATTGTGAATTTATTATTAAAATTTATTTATTTAATAAAAACATTTTTATTATTTTAAAATAATTAAATCCGACAACTCTTCTTCAATTTGGCCAGCAGATGACAAAACTGTAGGTTGTTGGTCAGAAAAAGCAACATTTGAGTGCGAAAAAGGTGTGTTATTTGTGACTGTGTGGAGTGGCTTTGAAAATTGATATGACTGTTGGTGTTGGATAACATTTGAATTCTGCTGATAATGAGACTCATTTGAGACTGGCATCTGGATTGTTTGATAGCTGAAAACAGGTTTGTTCACTACAACGTCTGAGTCGAGAGTCAATTTATTCTGGATTGCATAAAACAGAACTTTGTTTATTATTTGTTCGGCATAAAATCTTTGTTCTTCATTAATTCTTCGCAGTTTGTAAACTAGATTTTCTCCTATTACATGAAACTCATCTGCTATGTCATTTCTTAAAATTGTGCTGCAAATTTTTACAATCATGTCGTGTTGCTCTGTTAACTTTCTCTTTGGTGCAGAACGTTTAGCTGAACTTGTAGAGGTTTTTGAGGAACATCTGCTATTACTTGCCAAAACAGCCGGTTGAGGGGAAGTTAGTGGCGTTGGTACGGTATTCGTATCTTCAGATTCGTCAATACCAGTACTTCTGGGACTCGAAATTTATTCGTTAATATGTTCGGCCTAAAAAAATAAAGCAAGATTTGTAAAATACGAGTATAATATTATCTAGAATAATGTTAAACTTCTAAAATAAAAACAGACGAAATTTAGGTATTTTCATGGCAGATTTTTTTTTAGTTTCCCAAAACCCGTGAGGAATGGCAAGATATAGCAAGAAACTTTGAGAGTAGATGGAATTTTCCCAACTGTGGAGGTGCCATTGATGGGAAGCATATTAGAATTGTCAAGCCATGTAATAGTGGATCATACTTTTATAACTATAAAGGTTATGACAGTGTCGTTTTAATGGCAATGGTTAACGCCGATTACGAATTTACTTACGTCAGTATTGGATGTAATGGACGAGTATCCGACGGAGGCGTTTTTGAGACCACAACATTTCACGATAGATTAATAAATGGAAAACTAAACATACCAAGCAATGAAACTACCAAAGAAAATATGAATTTTGTTTTTGTGGCGGATGATGCCTTTCCATTACACGAACACATACTTAAACCTTTTTCTCACAAAACATTAACAGCGGATGAACGAACCTTTAACTATAGATGTAGTCGAGCCAGGCGTACTGTAGAAAACGCGTTTGGCATTTTAGTTAACAGATTTCGCGTTTGGGATCGTCTGCCTTTGCATGAGAGTGAGCGTAAACTGGGCTTTAGCACTACAGTATCAAATTTCTAAAATGATTTATTCTATGCAGGAAAAAGTAGAGATGATAAAACATTATTATTCTGGAACTAGTACACGGGAAATAAGTGCTTTATTTATAAAATAGTTATGAAATAGTGTAATTATTAGTTTAAACTTTGTACAGTAGTTTATTGCAAATAAATATTGTTATTACCTAATATGACAGATTTTTGAAGTTTCAAAAAAGGTAATGTTTGTTTCTTAATTAGCAAACAGGTGATGGGAAGAAAAAAGGGAAAGAATATTTTCGACGATTTTGCCTCCACGATTCAAATATCTGGTTTTATAAAAATTCCTTCTTATAGCAAAATTAATTTGCTACAAAAAAGGTCCTATAGAATTTTTAGCTAAAACAATTAGGGAAGCAGAAATTTCTTTATTTTTGCATTGTAATTCCTGGTGCGCATTTTAGTGTCAAAACTGGCGCGTGACAGTTAGTAATACCTGGCAACACCGGATGCCGCAGGTGTCTAGCCAGCCAGTCGGTTTTAAATAAAATGATGCACCGGTAAGAGTATGCTTCTCGTTTCTGTCGTTTCGTTTCTCGTTGCTAATAAATTATGTCGTCTGTACGCAAGTAGTTTTTATTTATGTTGTAATAACCCAACCATTGTGCATCTAATTAAACAAATAACAACAGGTTATGGTCCCAGGTGACCTGGTTTAAGGGTAGTGATAATAAAACTGGTATAATTATTGCGGGTTTCGGTTTTACCGAGGATTATTAGCGGCACAAGATAACGGGGAGTGGTCGACAATCGATTAAACAAAACATGGCGGAGGCCGGAAAGTATAATATCGAGAAGTTAAACGGACAGAATTATGAATCGTGGTCCTTTATGACGAAAATGTTATTAGTGAACGCTGATTTGTGGGAAGTTGTGTCATCATTGGAAGAAGGTGGAGATATGGAGAGTCATATTAGTATGTTCCTGGAAATCCTAAATAAGCTCGCTGCATTGGGTGAAGAAATAAAGGATCGATTTGCTGCCGCATTATTGTTGGGGAGTTTACCAGATTCCTATAGTTTTTTAATCGCAGCCTTAGAAAGCCGACCGCCTGAGGAATTTACCAGAATTTGTCAAAGGTAAATTAATTGATGAATTTAGACGGCGGGGCGCAAGTCAAAAGTTTTCAGAAAAGAAGTAGCTCAACCTCTTCAAGAAATAATGACTCACGAGTAGAGGCAAAGCAATGTTAATTTTGGGGCAAAAAAGGGCATTTTAAGAGGGAATCCTATAAATTTAAAGCAAGTAAAAGCAAGGATAAAGTTCGAGCTAATGTTGTGGCTGAGGGTGAAAACAGTGAGGCTTGTTTTGTTGGTAATGGAGAAAGTAAGAGAGTGTATGAACATGTTTGCTTGAATACAAAGAAGTTAAGTGGTCAATTTACTTCTTGGTTCATAGATTCGGGAGCAACAAGCCACATGGTAAATTCAAAACAGTTTTTTAAGGAATTTGCTACTAAAAATGGTCTGGTTCAACTGGCAGGAAAATGGAAAAAATAAGAAATTAAATCTTGATAATGTGCTGTATGTCCCACAGCTCGATTATAACTTGATATCAGTCAAGACATTGGCAAGTCATGGTTTTGTAGTGCATTTCAATGGGGATGTATGTGATATATCAAGGGATGGAGAACAAAAGGCGTTTGCAAAATTGTCTCCGGAGCTGTATGAGTTAGTGGTTTCTGAAAAAGTTTTGATGGTTAATGGTGGGCATAATAAAAGCTGTCAACATATATGGCGATCAGGCTCAACACAGGCAATCAGGACACAGGAGTATTGAAGCTCTAAAGGAAATGGAAAAAGGATTGGCAAAAGGAATAAGGATAAGTGACTGTGGCATTAGGGAGGTGTGCCAATGCTGTATAAAAGGTAAGATGACCCGTAAAAGTTTCCCTAAGCAGTCATATAGTTCTTCAACAAAGATCTTGGACTTAATTCATACAGATGTATGTGGTCCTATAAAAAATGTTACACCTGGAAATAAAAGGTATATACTTACTCTTATAGATGATTTTTATCGTTTCACAACTATTTACCTACTAACACATAAAAGTGAAGCAAGTAAACATATAAAACAATTTATTGAATTTTTGAAAAATCAATTCAATAAAAAGCCAAAGATAATAAGGTCAGATCGAGGAGGGGAGTATAAAAATCATAACTGGGTAACTAAGTGTAATTATCTAAAAGATCTACTATACAGCGGGTTATGCTCCTGAGCAGAATGGTGTAGCAGAAAGGAAAAAGAACAGGTCATTAATAGAAATGGCAAGGTGCATGCTTATAGAATCTTACTTACCTAAAAAGTTCTGGGGTGAGGCTGTTGTAACAGCTAATTTTTTACAGAATCGTTTACCAACTAGGTCTAAAGAAAGGACACCTTTTGAACTTTGGTTCAAGAAATATCCAGATGTTTCTAATTGGCATGTTTTTGGAAGCGTGACTTTTTCTCATATTCCTAAAGAGGTGAGAGGCCACAAACTAAAAGAAAAGGCTGAAAAATTAATCTTTGTTGGATACTCAGAAGAGTCGAAGGCTTTTCGTTTGTTGGACCTGGAAACTGAAAGAATTAAAGTTAAAAGAGATGTGATTTTTTTGTGAAAATTTAAAATCTGGAAATCTAGTGACAAAAATTGATGGTTCGAATTGGAATGAATTCGAATTCGTTTTGGAACAAAAAGTGATAATTGAAGAGGAAAATGAAGTTCATGAGAAGAATTTGAGTATTGGATATTCCCTCGGAGGTTGACAGTGATGAAGAGTCAACTGAGGAGTCAACCTCGAACTCAAGTTATCATCCAGCATGTTCGAGTAGTGAGGACACTGGTGATGAAGAGTTTACTTTGCATGAGCAAGGTTCTATTCGACGCTCACAGAGGACCAATAAGGGTGTGCCACCGGAGCGACTATTAGAGTTAACCAAGCTGAGCAAAGGGATGGTGAAGGAGCCGGTCACCTACGAGGATGCTCTCTCCGGAAGTGATAGTGATTTGTGGGAGGAGCTCATGAAAGAGGAAATGGATTCTCTAGTGAAAAATAATACGTGGATACTAGTGCCTAAAACGAAAGATATGAATGTCATATCAAATAAGTGGGTATACAAAGTAAAAGACAATAAAGACAGTGAAGTGCGAAAGTTAAAAGCGCGTCTCGTGGCAAAGGGTTATGCGCAAAAGTACGGAGTGGACTATGACGAGGTTTTTGCGGCAGTGCGACATACGACGTTTTGTGCTCTCTTGGCAAGAGCAGGTAAAGATAATTTGCTTATTAAACACTTTGATGCCAAGACTGCTTTTCTTAACTCTTTCAGGGGCAACAAATTTAAAATTTTTATTCTTTATTTGGCACAGATTTTTTTTTTCTTATTATGTTTATTTTTCTGTAAACTATAACTTAAGAACATAAATAATACTAGTAACTTTGTTTATTTTTTATTTTTACTTATTATTTTGTACATAAATGTGAAAAAACAACTGGTGCTATATATGTACCACTGCCCCGTTCTTATTTATTTCTATGAAAGTCTTGAAAACATGTTTTATTTTTAGTTAAGCAGAGAGGCACGTTGCAAACGCTGCAAACCCATTCCGTTCTGACTTGGTTCTTTTTGGTGCTACAGTTAGCACATCGACGTCGAGTACCACGTTCAGGTTGATGTGTCGAACCTTCAAATCGGACTTCTTCGGAAACATATGGTTTATTTTTCTTTATAGCAATAGTTTCAAAACTTGAAGCAGATCTTTTTCTAGCCACCAGAGCTTCTGCTACAAGTCCTTCTATTATACTTCGTCGGAAATCTTTCATAGAAAGAGGTGGAAGCTGCAGTCCCTTATATAATACAAAAGCATTAACAACTGCAGCGTCCAGAAAAAAAAAGAAAATTCGATGCCACCATAACTGGGTAACTAAGTGTAATTATCTAAAAGATCAGGGCATAAAAATATATACAGCGGGTTATGCTCCTGAGCAGAATGGTGTAGCAGAAAGGAAAAAGAACAGGTCATTAATAGAAATGGCAAGGTGCATGCTTATAGAATCTTACTTACCTAAAAAGTTCTGGGGTGAGGCTGTTGTAACAGCTAATTTTTTACAGAATCGTTTACCAACTAGGTCTAAAGAAAGGACACCTTTTGAACTTTGGTTCAAGAAATATCCAGATGTTTCTAATTGGCATGTTTTTGGAAGCGTGACTTATTCTCATATTCCTAAAGAGGTGAGAGGCCACAAACTAAAAGAAAAGGCTGAAAAATTAATCTTTGTTGGATACTCAGAAGAGTCGAAGGCTTTTCGTTTGTTGGACCTGGAAACTGAAAGAATTAAAGTTAAAAGAGATGTGATTTTTTTGTGAAAATTTAAAATCTGGAAATCTAGTGATAAAAATTGATGGTTCGAATTGGAATGAATTCGAATTCGTTTTGGAACAAAAAGTGATAATTGAAGAGGAAAATGAAGTTCATGAGAAGAATTTGAGTATTGGATATTCCCTCGGAGGTTGACAGTGATGAAGAGTCAACTGAGGAGTCAACCTCGAACTCAAGTTATCATCCAGCATGTTCGAGTAGTGAGGACACTGGTGATGAAGAGTTTACTTTGCATGAGCAAGGTTCTATTCGACGCTCACAGAGGACCAATAAGGGTGTGCCACCGGAGCGACTATTAGAGTTAACCAAGCTGAGCAAAGGGATGGTGAAGGAGCCGGTCACCTACGAGGATGCTCTCTCCGGAAGTGATAGTGATTTGTGGGAGGAGCTCATGAAAGAGGAAATGGATTCTCTAGTGAAAAATAATACGTGGATACTAGTGCCTAAAACGAAAGATATGAATGTCATATCAAATAAGTGGGTATACAAAGTAAAAGACAATAAAGACAGTGAAGTGCGAAAGTTAAAAAAAAGTTAAAAGTTAAAAAAGTACGGAGTGGACTATGACGAGGTTTTTGCGGCAGTGCGACATACGACGTTTTGTGCTCTCTTGGCAAGAGCAGGTAAAGATAATTTGCTTATTAAACACTTTGATGCCAAGACTGCTTTTCTTAACTCTTTCAGGGGCAACAAATTTTTATTCTTTATTTGGCACAGATTTTTTTTTTCTTATTATGTTTATTTTTCTGTAAACTATAACTTAAGAACATAAATAATACTAGTAACTTTGTTTATTTTTTATTTTTACTTATTATTTTGTACATAAATGTGAAAAAACAACTGGTGCTATATATGTACCACTGCCCCGTTCTTATTTATTTCTATGAAAGTCTTGAAAACATGTTTTATTTTTAGTTAAGCAGAGAGGCACGTTGCAAACGCTGCAAACCCATTCCGTTCTGACTTGGTTCTTTTTGGTGCTACAGTTAGCACATCGACGTCGAGTACCACGTTCAGGTTGATGTGTCGAACCTTCAAATCGGACTTCTTCGGAAACATATGGTTTATTTTTCTTTATAGCAATAGTTTCAAAACTTGAAGCAGATCTTTTTCTAGCCACCAGAGCTTCTGCTACAAGTCCTTCTATTATACTTCGTCGGAAATCTTTCATAGAAAGAGGTGGAAGCTGCAGTCCCTTATATAATACAAAAGCATTAACAACTGCAGCGTCCAGAAAAAAAAAGAAAATTCGATGCCACCATTTATGACTTTTTCGATCTATTTTGTAGTAAGACAAATTTTGGTCGAACTTGTCAACAAAATTCATATTTGCATTGTAGTCAGCAAGTGCCTTTGGACAGGGTACTTTGGTAATTGATCCATCCTTTTCTTTCCGGTTCACTTCAAGCATATCACGTGGATCGTGGAAGTTGGACAAAAGAAAAACGGAACGCTTATCCTTCCATTTAATGACCGATAAATCACTATTGCTCGTAAACCACTCCATTTCACCTCTTTTCATGTTCTTATCAGCTTTAAAATTCGGTATATGTCGCCTAGAAGAATTAACAGTGCCGCAGGCATGTATATTCATATTCTTTAGATCTTCCATAAGTTCTACCCCGTTAAAAAAATTGTCAAAGTAGACAAGGTGGTTTTTATTTTCTAGCCCTTCACATAGCTGTTTGACAACTCTTGACCCTAAGTTCTTCTCGGCGTTACCACTTCACACAGAAAAATCCCGATGGATTTTTTCACATTTTGTTGTGTAAAAAAAAATGTTTAATTTTAATACACAATTGTTAGATAATATTTCACAGTCCTGTATAAAAATTCTCAGGCATTTTGTATATGTTTTAATGTGTATATTTTATACAATTATTGCATATTAAATTAATACACCATAAGTGGATATTAATTATTAAGATAATGTGTATAAATATTCCACATTTTTTTTTTATCCAATGCAGTTTGGTAAAAAATCTAATAACCAAGTATATTTTTACTACAATTTTTAATTATTTTTTTATTCTGGCTTGTGTTGATTTTATTTACAATTGTGTTGAATAAAAACGATTCTTGCTAATAGCCCTTTACAATTATAGAATTTTAAACTATGTATTGTGTAGTTATAATACACAATTGTGTATAAAGGAGGACGCGCCCGACGCCCTTGCCTTTGCCGCTAGAACTTCGTTGTTAGCGTCAATGTTGCCAGATTCAATATTAAACAGTTGTAAAGGTATGCATCAAAATTTGCAGTCGATTTAAAGTTGTTAATTGAAAATGATTTAATAGGATATTTAAAAATAAGCCCAATCAGCATAAGTTCTTATTTTATTTATTTAAATAATATCGTGATAATAACACGCGTAAGGAAAGAGGAAACGTAACTTTTTTAATTGGCGGTGTAATCTTTAAGATACATTTGATGGCAGCATTGCTATAATTCCCAGTGCCACAGGTGTTCAACTGTTCATTCTTCAGTCCTTCAATCAATCGGCCGGCATTAATTTGTTTTAAGGTTTTTTCGTTTCGTTAAGTGTTAAAATTGCATAAGAACAAAATGGATATATTCGTTGAAGATAAACTTAAGGAGTGGGGTTTATTGGATCAACTCCAGGAGCAGTTTGAAGGTAGGTAATTAGGTAAGCACCATATTTTTTTTTGCATTTATTGTATACTTTGGAATTTACTGGATATTTTGATGTTTAGACAGGTAGCTGGTACCTATTTAGTTTTTCAGTGATAACTGATAACTTTACAGTAGAATAGATAAGTAGGTATACTTACTTTTTTTACATTTTTTTTTATCTTTGTACCTATCCAATTTTAATGTAGAGGTCGGTTAAATTTGTAACCTTTATTGCATTTGTATTTCAATTTGTATTACAAAATGGTATCTACTTAATCATAGTTTGGATATGTTACTATGGTAATTAAACTATTATTAACAAACTAAAAACCTTTTAAAATTAAATTTTAAAAATTTCTTAAAAATTACCTAGGCTATTACTATTAAAACAAATAATTAAGATTTTTTTTTATTGGATAGGAAGGAAGGCTCCTGTAGATATATCGTGTCCACCAAGATCCCCTAAACTTACATGGAGCTATAAAGGAGACAGTGTAAAATATCTATGGAAAAAACTTAGGTTTGAAACGATTGAAGAAAATATTTAATACATTGCTTTAATGTATTAATGGTGGAATTTTCGAAAATATTTCATACAATGAAATAAATTGTTAAAATAAAAAAAACAGCTTTTTTTTATCCTGTTTTTCCCAGGCACACTAGAATTTATTATTACACAGATTTATGACGAAATTCTCTAAAATGTATTTTAAATTTTTAAACAATTTGTTTATTTTTTTTATACAAATATATTGATTATTTTTAAATTTTTATGAATATAAATACAAAACATTGTAATAAAAAACTCCAGTTCTTATGTTAATTTGATATACAAACCTAAAATAAGTAACCTACACTATATTTAAATTTATAAAACAATATATAGTATTACTATACACAATTTGTAATAAAATTTAATAGTTGAAATGAAAGAAAATAAAATATATTGTTAAAACAACCTACACTAACGTGTGTATTTAAAATGCACAAATTGTGTTTTTTTCCTGTACATACCATGTTAAAAAAAACACTAAGAGTTTGCTTTTTTACTGAACAATTATATTAAATAAATATAAAATATTGTCGAATTTAAGTACACAAATAGTGTACTATATATACAATAAAATAAATCAAATTGATACACAATTTGTTGATTATAGAACCACAGTTGTTTAAACACAATAGCATAGAGAAATTCTACACAAATTGATTCTGTACCATTTCCAGAATCAAATTGTATATAAAATCTATACAATTGTTGAATTTTTATTCACCTATTTTTAAGAGTGTTGGCTTTCCTGTATAAATATCAAATTTTAGACAATATCCGTTTTTATCTGCCAGTACCCACACTTTATACCCTCTTTTAGTGGGCTTCTTTGGCATATATTGTTTGAGGGAGCTTCTCCCTTTAAATTTTATCATAGATTCATCTATGGCAACTTCACGACTTGGCAGCATGCATTTGCCAAAAGCCTCTGCCATAGAAATCAACAATGGCCTTACTTTATATAGTTTGTCGTAATTTGCTTCCCCTTTTTTTGCCATCAGTGAATTGTCGTTCAAGTGAAAGTTACCAAGCAGCCAACTAAAACGCTTCACTGACATTAGATTACTTACATAAGAGTCATGAAGATCTGGCGCACTGGACCAATGGTCCCTATAACTCGGAAGGCGCTTTATGCCCATAAGTAAATTCAACCCCAAAAATGTTTTTATTTCGCGAACATCGGTTGGTTTATGCTTGCTAAACTTTTGTTGAGCATACAAATTTGTTTCAAAAACCATATCTTTTATGAAATTCTCAGAAAAAAACAGCTGAAACAGTTTGCACGGAGTTGGATCTATCATATTCGTCACGCAATCAGCTAAACCAGACTGAGCAGCAAAATCTGGAGGTGAAGCAGGAGTTTCCACATTAGACCAAATTGGAGGTTTTCTGCCAGCAGGTGTGGCAAATGCAGCTGTTTGAATTTTTCTAGCAATTGTTATCAAAGGCAAATCATCTTCAGAGTCACTACTTGAATATATTAGCACATTATTTCCGATGGTTGCTTCCGTGTCGCTTTCTTCTTCGCCCTTGTTACTGGCTAATGATTCGCTATCAGAAGGAATTTCTTCAGCGACTGCATGATTTTGTTCTATTTCTAAATAAATATTCTCTATTTCAGCGAATAGATCATCTTGCGTCATGTTAACCAACTTAAATGGCAAGTCGGACATGTTGGAACCTGAAAATAAAAAAAAGCTGTCGCAAAAAATAAAAAACCTAATGTGTGCGGTGGTACGCATAGAGTACCAGACAGATATCAAATATTACAGGATTTTTTCAAATAAATATTCAGTCTCCATCATAAGAAAATAGCTTTATAATATAATTACAACGCAAATATACAAATATACTTACTTTTTTAGTCTTCCTCTCACTCACAGTTAGTTTACACTCTTGACAACTTAATTATAACCTTAATTTATTTTTTAGGCAGTGGCTCTATGTCCGGCGCCGTTACCGCAAGGCGCACTTCTTTATAAGGACGTAAACAACTTACTTCTAATGGTGGTTCATAAACTAAACCACTGCTCCATTCGTAAATAAATTTTATACCAGTGGTGCTAAATATGTACCACCGCCTAACTAGAGCATGCATTAAGGTGGTACATTTTGTACACCAGGGCCCTTGAAAGAGTTAATGCAGATTTAACGGACAGTGTATATGCAGCAACCTGAAGGGTTTGTAAAAGATAATAATTTGGTATGTAAGCTAAATAAATGTTTATACGGTCTTAAACAGTCTGCGAAAATGTGGAATGATAAGGTAAACAATATTTTAAGTAAACATGGTTTTTATAGGGGTAAAGCAGATTCTTTTTTGTATACTAGAGTGACGAATATAGAATTTATCTATGTATTAGTTTATGTTGATGATTTTTTGATAGCCGGCAAGACTATTAAAAGTATTGATTTAATCGCAGCAATTTTAGGTAAACATTTTGAAATGAAGACATAGGTGAATTGCATAATTATTTGAGCATTAATATTAAGAGAAATATTGATGGGATTTATTCTATAAACTAAGCAATGTATATTGATAAATTGTTAAATAAGTTTGGTTTACAGGATGCAAAGGAATCTGCGATTCCAATTGATGTTAGATATTTAAAATTAAACAGAAATACACAATTTATGAAAAATAATGAACTTTTCCAAAAATTAATGGGGGGTTTGTTGTATATATCTGTTAATTCTAGGCCAGATATAACAGTGAGTGTCAACATTCTGAGTCAGCATAATAAAGAACCATTAGAAATAGATTACCAATTAGATTTATTAATTAATTAAAGATTTATTAGAAACAAAAAATAAACAATTAGCAATTAGAAATAAAACTGATAAAAATATTTTATATGGTTATGCTGACGCAGATTGGGCTGAAAATAGGCAGGATCACAAGTCAAATAGTGGGTATTTATTTAAACTTTTGGCGGGTATAATTAGTTGGGGTAGCAGGAATCAAACCTGTGCTCATTATCTTCAGCTGAAGCAGAATTTATTGCACTTGCTGAAGCAACTCAGGAATTAATTTGGCTTAAGCAATTAATTCAAGATTTCGGTTTAAATAAATCTATTGAACTAATAATTTTTGAGGACAATCAAAGTTGCTTAAATTATATTTATAATCAAAAATTTAGCAATATAACAAAACATATAGACACTAAGTATCATTTTGTTAGAAATTACAGTGATAATAATATTATTAAGTATATGTATTGTCCAACTGAAAATATGCTGGCAGATTTGTTAACAAAACCTTTAAGTAAGGTTAAGTTAAGTTTTTTAGTAGGGGAATGTGGTTTAGTTGACTGAAGTAACGCTTATATCGTTGAGTAGGGGCGTTGAAATACTTAATTCAAATACAACGAGTACAGCGTTCACTTCATAATAATAGCTGTTTAGTTTCTTTTATATTTAACCATAAATTTATTCCCTGGCTCTTGTAATAAACCTAACCAGATAATATAATGTTTGTCTCCCACTCCTTTCATGTTAGAATAGAGACCGTTTGATGACGCCGCAGGTGTCTAGCCACTAGCCAGTCAGTCCGTTTTAAATAGAATGATGCGCCGGTAAGAGTATGCTTCTCGTTTCTGTCGTTTCGTTTCTCGTTGCTAATAAATTATGTCGTTTGTACGCAAGTAGTTTTTATTTATGTTGTAATAACCCAACCCATTGTGCATCTAATTAAACAAATAACAACAGCCATTTTGGAACCACTAACATTCCTATTACTTTATCATTTGTAATCTTTTTTATAGTTTTATTGATTATACTAAATGGGGGAAAGACATAAAAAATAAAGCCCTGTCCATGGAATAAGAAAACTATCTACTGAGACTGAATCAGGATCTGGTTTCCACGAGATGTATCTCTTACAGCTTAGAAGCAAATAAATCTATTTCCGGAGTATTAAATACTTTACATATTTTGTTGAAATAGTTCAAATTCAGTTTCATGTTGGAGGTTTCTTGACTCAAAATCTGCCACGATATTATCTTTTGTATTAATATATGAAGCGAAAACGTGTATTTTTCGACTTTCGCAATAATTCCATATTTCTTGAGCCCCTTTATTTAATTTTTTATGTCTTATATCCCCCATTTTATTTACATAGGCTAGTGCAGTAGTATTATCTACCCTAATTAAGATGTTACAATTATACACGTCCTTTGTAAAGCATTCTAAAGTATTAAAAACCGCTTTGAGTTCTAAAATATTAATGTGGCAAATTCTTTCTTTATTACTCCGGTAGCCCCTCGTTCTCACTGTATTACATACAGCCCCCCATCAACCTTTTGAAGAATCTGAGAAAATTTCGAACTGGAATTTAGGTTCACTTATATCCACCCCTGGGTTATCAAGTATTTCAAGCCACCAATTTAGGTCCTCTCTAACGAAAAAGGGGATCTTCATGTTTTTATTATAATTATTGTTATTTATACTAAGAGCTAAGTATTTTGCCCTTTCTAAAAGTTTTACATGGGCCCATCCATATTGAGTTGCTGGGCAAGCCGCCACGAGACTACCAATAAATGTTGCTAATTCGCGAATAGAACACGTCTTACGGTTTAAAAAGCTGTTAGAGGTAAGCATAATTTTGTTTTTCTTATCGAGCGGCAAAAAGATTTTCATATTAACCGTATTAAAAATGAATCCAAGGAATTTACATTCTTGATTAGGGACAAAAATGCTTTTTTTTATTTATAATAAAACCTAGGGATGTTATTAATTCTACCGCTTTGTTAGAGTGTTGAACTCCCTCTTCATAGGTTGAGGTGATTATTATGTGAATAGTAAGATATCATCCAGGTATCCTATGCAAACAATACCTAAATTTCTTAAATGTGTAAGAACTGGTTTTAAAAGTTTCGTGAACACATAAGGTGCAATAGAGAGCCCAAATGGTAAGCAGTTAAAACAATACGTTTCATTCTGAAATGTAAACGTCAGATATTTTCGGAATTTTTTATGAATATTTACAGAATAATAAGCATTTTTTAAATCAATCTTACATAAAAAACTGTTTGGATGGATTAAATCTTTAACACTTCTATAATCTTCTAATTTGAAATGTGGGGTGGGTCGATTAAAAAAGTATTTAATTTTTTAAGGTTAAGTATAAACCGTAAAGAACCATTAGGTAAACTTAGAGATAGCACCAATATTAATTAGTTCATAATTCGAATGCTGGATTTCAGCCTGTGAATTTTGAGCAAGAAAGTTTCTAGGAATATTACTCTGTGTAGGTTTTCAACAAAACGGTAATTTATAACTCATTCTAATATTAAAGGGTTTTGGGTAACTTTTTGCCAATTTCTATAAAATTTACATAAGCTTCCGGCATTAATTACCTCTAATTCCTCCGGTAGTCCGGTCTTCTCCTGCTCTTTTGTGGTTTCTGGACTTTCCTGCCTCCCTCCGTCTTCTTTCGGTTGTTGAACTTGTACCGCTTGGCAAAAAAATCTGGATTGGTACCATATTTGTTGGAGGGTCCTGGCACAAGATGGCTTCTACTTGACGAACTTAGGATTCCAGAAGAACGTGGGGTATATTTCATTTTTATTTCATTGCACACTTTCTTCACTTCCTGGGCCGACTTGATATAGTTGCTCATATCTTCTCCAAAGAGAAAAGCATCAATACTGTCCATGATGACTTTTCTAATAGAATTGTCGATGCTATTTGACAATCCATATCGTCTGTGTGTTGACAACGAATGTATGACATCCGTTAAGACTTTGGAGGCATTAGCCAGGGCCTGCAAATTTTTATTGGTTTCCTCAGTAGGATTGGTAACGTATGTCTCCATAGGAATTGCTATAGCTGATATTGCGGCCGCTATTTGTTCTTGTAAGTGTAGTAGGAAATTATCTTGTTTAATCTGAGTGTCTCTTAAAAGCCCGCTGATTTCCCTATTAAGTTTAGGTGGTGAAAAACCTTCGACCTACTTTTTAATGAGGCTCCTCCTGTCGTCTTTATCTAACCCATTTCGACTGAATACAGTCTTGTTCTATCTGATCCTCTATATTTCGTTATGCCTCCACCTGACTCTCGTCCTCACTCATATGAGCTCCAGACGACCCAGAACTAGAGTCAGACTCACTTGAGCTAGACTCTGTACCTAAAATAAAGTGAATTATTATTATTATTAATATAATAATTACTCACTCTATTAATTCATAATATGTATCATAGGTAACTTTTGTGTAAGTAAAACAAAATAAATAAAACTATTTTCATTATTCTGTATCTTTTCATTGTAAATAATTTAAATGTAAGAAACAACAGAGCCTCTAAACTTGCTACAGGAATTCGAGATTCATTTAAGGACTATTTTAGTAACAACCCTCTTTAGATAAGTAAAAATTTATTTTAATTTTTTTTTAAATTTTAAAAACTAACACAACTAACAAACTATACTAGCTGGATGTGTTTTATACAATATATGTTTAATGTTCTCAGACAATTACATAGATGCATATACATCTGAGGGTATAACTATTACAAATGCAGAAGAAAATGTGCTCGAAAATGTGCAACAACATCAATACGCTGAAACATCATATAGGAAAGGACTGGAATTAAGAAATCAAATTGCCAGTAATTTACTGACTAATTAACTAAATTTTGACTTTAACAACTATAATCAATATTTAACAACTATAATAATAGTTTCCAAGATAGCAATAATGACATACATTATTTAAGACACCTTGTATAAAACATCTGTATTAGGTGCCTAGATTTCATATTTAAATGTAGGTCCTTATTTTGTTAAATAAGATAAAAATGTTATTTTTTAAGGTTTGATTGAATAAAAAAATATTTCAAAAAATATCTTATGTAATTATTTATATCACGAAGATTTGTACAAATATTTAAACTAATGATCTAATTCTATCTAATCAAAGCTTAAAGAACATAATAACAACTTTACTCTTAACTGCATTTTAATTTTTGTATTGTAATATTGTATATTACAAATTTAACTAACAAAGGTTTTGATTTTCATTTACATACCCAACATTCTTGAAAATTAATTAGAATTATGTGAAACTCAGAATTATGAGTAGGTACATTTTTTAGAACACTTAAATCTATTTCTTTAGACTAGAAATTTATTATAATTATTGCACAAATCAATGATTATTATCCCTTATTCTAAAAATAACTTTAACAAAAAATAATAGTTATACAGGAACTGAAAAAAAAATCACTTATTGTGCTTTAAAAAATTAATGTATTCCTTAAAAGCTTCTATGGCTTTTTCTTTTTGTTTCAGGTTTTCCTCATGCCGCCTCTGTTTATTTTCTTCGCGTTTATTTAGATCTTCCCTTAGTTTTTTTATTTCTTGAGTCATTTGCTCTATTTGCTTAAATTGCACATTTTTTGTTTTTAGTGTTTTGGTTACTGTAACATTATTTACAACACCATCAATAATTTCATTATTGCTATTTGCACTTTCAGTGATATTCTCGGTCATATTATCATCCGTGGATGTAGAAGGAATTGCTTGGTAATCTGCCGATATGGGAGGAATTGCCACACTTGTAGATGCAACTGCTACTGGCTGAATATTGGGTGCACTGCCAAACATGTCTTCGAATTGATCAAAATACTCAAATGTTACTTTTTTTTGTCCAGTTGCCTTATTTGACATATTATCCTTTTTCTTTACATATTTTGATTTGAGGTATTTGGATTTATTCTTACACTGCTCCCCTGTATATTTGCCCATTTTTTCTGCAATTAGTTTCCACACTTTCTCATTTCTCAATGTTTGTGACTTAAATAGTTTTGTATGGTTCTTATAAATGCTTATTAACCTAATCACATCCTTTCTTGTCCATTGGATTCTTTCAGAATCTGATTCTAATGAAAATGCAATGGAAAATGATGTAGTCTACAAAGAAAATATATATAAGTATACCTACATTTTTATATTTTATAACATATGTACATAATTATATAATTCTAAGGGCCGGTATTATAAACATATGTTAAAGTTATTTAATAAATAACCAACTTTATAAACAACACTTAAAATGTTAAAACTAATTTAAAAATTAGAAATTGGGATTGAAGTAATGTCCACAGTACACAAAAGAAAAAAAATTCTCATTTGAGTACTGTGGTAATGTCATTCTATGAGATAACATTGAGTTATTTATCAAAAATTTTAACACATAAGTATTTATAAGATAAAACTGGCACTAACATACATTTGATGAATTTAAATCATTCATAACAATTGGTTCATCATCTAATTCAGAGCTCAAGTCCTCTTCATGTGATTATTGCCTTGATTGCGGCTGACGTGGTTGATGGTACCAAAGACTTCTTCTACCAGATTTTTTGGAAAATACAGGAGAGATTTGTCTAAAAAATATGCAGGATATAAAAAAATATCGAGAGGAAAAGATACATTAAGTGACTGCTGTTGTAGTTTGGAATTATTTACATACTTCAATTAGGATTAAGTATAATAGTTATAGCTATAAAAAACATAAGAAGGAATAGATTATTAAATAATATAGGTAGGTATTACATGTAGTTTCATATAATTATGTAGTATTGAATATTATGTATTATAGAACCTACCTGAAATTCTGCAAGTTAAAACTAATTGACCATCTTCACTTATAATGGGATCCTGATTTTCATCCACGACTAGATTGTGGGTGTGACTTGAAATTACAGACATTATTTTTACTCAAATTAATTTTTTTAAATGTTTCTTTATTTATTTGTATTCAATTTTTTTTCAAAACAATTATCTGGGGTTATGACATTTCTAAATATTCAAATAAAACCTATATTTAACAACTTTTAACTATTTAGAAGACCGGTTTAAAAAGTTGCTCTGTCCGCCTTCCTCCGACGAAATTTACCCTCAAATGTGAACGAGTTTAAATATTACCACGTCCACAGAACTCCCGACATCCATTGTGAACGCGCCCCTGGCCATGTGCGATTCGATAGTGACGTCGTCCGTATGCTTTTACATTGGGTGCTGGACCGCCAACTTTATTGTACCATGAGCTGGCTCCGTGTCTCCAGGGTATGACTGGTTGATTGGAACGGCTTTTTTTTGGGTTTTTCTTAAATAACAGCGCGTTGCGGAAAAACGGTAACATTTAAAGAAAAACGGTTTTTAGTGGATTATATCCAGATAGTGTCCGGTGGTTTCAGAAAAAAAATGGTTGTCGTAGGTATCATAGGTATGCCGGTTTTAAGCGTCAAAGGTAAAAAAAGGTGTAGAGCAAAAACTACTCTACGTAGAAGGTGTAGAGTATGTCGAAAAATAGGATTTAAAAAGTTCTTAAAACGCTGAAAGTTTGAAATCTCTAGGTGCCGCCAATAAAGACTTATTAAGAAAAGTAGAAAAAAACGGCCAAAAAAAGGCTCAAAAAGGGGTTTATATTTGTTAACACAGCTCACCCTGTATAATACGTAGCGCCATGAATAATGCCTCTATTTAATCCTAAAGGATTAGGCTTTCAAACGGTGAAAACAAAAGAAAATTTAAAATTTTTTTACAAGTAGAAAAAAAATTATTTCTCAAAAAATTCACTTTTTTTGCGAAAAAAAAATTTAAGTTTAAGCTCATTTATCTCGGAAGGAAAAAAAATTCACAGTCACGTAGCCTCAACCTTCTTGCATAAAACAGTGAAAACCAGAAAAAAAAATCACCATAGAACAAAAGTTATTAGCGTTTATGTGTCGCAAGTCGGAACCTTCACCATTTTTTCTTGATGCGTATCGTACTTCAAAGAACCATGATGTGTTACAAGTTACAATACGCTCCGCTCTCAAGTAACTCGTATAAATATAACCAATATTCAATGATACCTTGTTATATTATTATAATACGCTAGTGGCATCTAGGGTAAATACGCTAAAACAGAGTCCTCAATTAATACACTGTTGTACTGGCGAACGTTATGGCGTATTCACCATAGTATGCAGATAATCGCTGTTTTTAAAGTAATTTCATTTACGTTTTTAAATTATGCTCCAAATTCAAAATTTATTTTTTTACCTTAAAGGCCATTCGAAACTTAGTAGAAAAGTTTAATAAAGTAATTTTTTTACGATTTATACGAGTGCCACAATATAAAGGGAAAAGAGGGTCCCATAAGAGACTATGTATTGGGATAAGACAACCGGATTTTTATATCGATTTTTTGTATTTTCCATCTTTATTTTGAAAAGCAATTATAATAAAATATAAAAAGAATAAGTAATAAAATAAACCATCAACGAATTGAATCGAAGCTATAGAAGCCGAGATATTAGTAAAAATGTGAAAAAAAAAACAAAAGAAAATTCATTTTTCCCATGGTACCATTTTTTTTTCCTAAAATGATTATTGAAAAATTTTAAAGTAAGCCGTAAACTAACAATTTCCAGAGAAAAAACCCAAGAGAAAAATACTTTTTTTGTTGGTCGAAAATTGGAAAGGGGTATACTATACGAAAAATTTCGAAAAAATGGTTTTTATTTTCTTATAAACTATAACTCTGACATTTTTTTCTTTTAAATAAAAGTTCTTGGGAATATTACGAGGTATCTGTATGTCAAAAGAATCGGTTATAGCTATCATAGAATTGGAGAAAATTAAAAAAAAAACTATTAAACATAAATATCTAATTAACAAGAGCCATATGGAAAAAATTTCAATTTTTTATTTTTCTATCCTGTACTACTTCAGAGCACCTTTAAAAAAAGTTTATTACTGATTTTACTCTAAGATAAAGGTAAAACCTATTTCTTTGCATTTTTCAATTTTGCAGCAAAATCAGGCACCAAAATGAGCATTTTTTCAAAAAATGCTTCGAATTCAAAATTTATTTTTTCTGGTTAAAAACATTTCAAAAACTAGTAAAAAAGCTTTATGACAAAATATTCCACGATTTCGACGAGTGCCACAATATAAAGGGCAAGATTAGGTCCTATAACAATTCGTGTATGGGGATAAGACCACCGAGTTTTTTTGGTGGATTTTTAAAATTTTTCAGTTTTAGTTTTGAAAGCCAATAGTAATAAAATATGAAAAGAATTGACAGAAGGAGAATAAGGAATAAAACAAATCCAGCAAATTGAATCGAAGCTAGTAGTAGTATCCTACATATTAGTAAAAATATGGAACAAATTAAAGAATGCACATTTTTTCACATGGTACCATTTTTTTTAAAATGATTATTGACAAATTTTAATAATTCCTAATTAATAAGTCCTAAACTGGCAAATTCTGATTAAAAAAACCCAAGAAAAATTTAGAAAAAATGCTTTTTATTTTTCTTTAAATCAACTATAAGACTGACAACTTTTTGTCTTTTAAAAAAGTTGTGAGTAATATTACTAGGGGTCCGCACGTTAAAACGATTCGATTCTAGTTATCATACAATCGGAGAAAATGGAGAAAAAAAAAGTTCTAGAATCATTATAGATTACTTACTAAAACGTTAATGTAGCTAATACAATATTGAAATTATTTGTATTTCTTGTAGACGTCGTTTAGAAGCTTTAGTTGGGCTGTCGGAGGGCCTCTGGCTTAAAATGCATGGTTGTTCTCCAATTTGAAGGGCCTGTAATAAGAATATTTCTGTGTTAATTTGTATAATTTCTTCTAAAATCTAGTATGTTGCACAAAATATACAAAAATGTAACGAGAGTGTAAATTTCTCTCATTACATTTGTGATATTACTAAGAAAAACTTTCAAAAAACTTCATTTTCTTTTAAATAATATTTTTGACATGGGTACACAAAATATTAGTATTTTGGTATATTAAGAAGGTACCAAATTAAAATACCAATTTTATATGCAACACGAAAACCTCTTTGTAATGAAAACTAAAGCAAAAATTAAAAGTATTAGTTTAGCAGAGCGCCTCCGCCATCCAGTGAACATCAGTGCTAACTAAAAATAGGGACGATGATCTTCGATTAAAAATTAAAAGTACTTATTTTAAAAGTTATGAATAAAAATTTTAAAAAGTTATTTAGGAAGACCGGAAAACTTTCCGGAGAAAAAGAGTTTTATACAATAATGACTTCACCACCTGCTTAAAGATGTACAGGGTGGGCCAATTTAGACGTTTTCTTATGGGAAGTCATGTCCCTGTTAGAGATAAAATCACAAGGTCAAAAAACTATTTTGACCTCCATTCTCCGGGCTCAAATTTTAAAAGAAGTTTATTGAAGCAAATGAAATTTTGCTATGGCAAACAGTTTGGCCGCTAGAGGGCGTTTCTGAAATTTGGTCATTTTCGTTTTTCGGCTATGGCTGTTGTTTGTGTTTTTAAAGATAAATGATTTCTGTAAAGACTTTCTTATAGCACTTTTAAGCGCTTAACATGCTCATGATATTTAAATTTATACAGGGTGCTTCATTATTAATTTTTTTTTTTTTTAAATGGAATGCATATTATTTTTTTGCATTTACTTGTAGCCCTTAAAATTCCCTTTTCAAATATATATAACACTAATAATCTAAATTTAATAGTTTACGATATATAAATAAATTTCTTAAATATTAAAAACACGTAGGTAATGACCCGCCATTTTAATCGCGTAAACTGAAGAGTAGGCGTGTTTTAAACTGCTATAAGTGAAGCTTAATATTTACATTATTTACAACTAACAAACAAAAAGTAAAAACCAGATTTTATTTGTTTATTGATATTTTAACTAAAACTGCAACTCTATATATTACGTACTTATAACAAGTGTTCAAACTGAGCTCCTTCCTGATCAATGCACCAGCGGCTACGTTTTTCAACATTATCAACAGCGTTTCTTAATTCAATATTTGTTATTGTTGCAAATGCATTATGTAAAGCTTCTTCCAACATTACTCTTGAAGTAATTGGCTGTTGGTATACCAAGTCTTTTATTCTTCCCCAAAGATAAAAATCTAAGGGTGTTAAGTCAGGGGATCTAGGCGGCCAACGTATTGGACCTTGATTTCCTATCCACTGCTCACCAAACTGCTCATTTAAATAATTACTGACCACTTTAGAATTGTGCGGTGGCGCACCATCCTGCTGGAAAAATATAGGATGCTTCTGCTGGGCTAGAGGCAATTCCTCTAGGAAGCGCTCAACTTGCGTTTGCAGAATTTGTAAATATCGCTCTGAATTTAACTGTCCATCATAAATATAGGGACCAATAAATCTACCACGAAATATGCCTACCCATACACTAAAACTGTAACGGCCTTGATTTCTTACAGCCACCGTTGCGTGAGGATTTGCTCGAGCCCAGGTATACCTATTATACCTATTAAAAATGCCTGCACTACTAATCGATGCTTCATCCATCCAAATACAATTGTAGCCAAATGTTGTATCTTGACCACACTTTTGCAAATACCACCGACAGAATTCCAATCTTCTATCACGATCCGCAGGAAAGAGATGATGAACTTTTCGGGTTCGATAAGCTTTATACCTATATTTTTTTTAAATCCGTCTTGCAGAGGTCCTTGGCACACCAGTTTCTACTTCCAATTTCCGGGTGGATAGATTAGAGTTATTTTCAATTGCGCCCAAAACTGGTATATCCAATAGTTCTTGATCGTCATTTATATTATTATTAGCATTTCTTCGCGGTTTAGCAAAAGAACCAAAATTAATAAGGTTTCTTTTTAATTTCTCAAACAGCGTACTATGTGGCTGCCGCCGTTCTGGATATCGTCGTTGATATAAATTACAGGCCTCTCTTGCATTTTCATTACATTGAATAAAACATTTAATCATATCGAATTTTTCATAGTTTTGATACATTGTGATTATCACATAAAAGAAATACAAAGTAAAACAGATTATGAAAATAAGCTTGTTTATGTCAAAATGACGTATTACTCAAAGCAGTTTGACAACCGCCTACTCAACCCTTTACGCAATTGTTTCACCCGCAATTGTGTCACCCGCCTACTCTGTTTTTTAGGCGTTTTAAATGGCACGGCATTATAATTTATTGATACTTAAGAAATCTATTTATATCTCCTAAACTAATGAATTTAGATTATAAGTGTTATATAAATTTGAAAAGGGAATTTTAAGGGCTACAAGAAAATGCAAAAAAATAATATGCATTCCATTTAAAAAAAAAATTTAAAAAAAAATAATAATGAAGCACCCTGTATAAATTTAAATATCATGAGCATGTTAAGCGCTTAAAAGTGCTATAAGAAAGTCTTTACAGAAATCATTTATCTTTAAAAACACAGCAGCCATAGCCGAAAAACGAAAATGACCAAATTTCAGAAACGCCCTCTAGCGGCCAAACTGTTTGCCATAGCAAAATTTCATTTGCTTCAATAAACTTCTTTTAAAATTTGAGCCCGGAGAATGAAGGTCAAAATTTTTTTATCTCTAACAGGGACATGACTTCCCATAAGAAAACGTCTAAATTGGCCCACCCTGTACAATGATTAAAAAGTAAAAATTAATAACAACCAGACGAGATTTTCCACTCAAATACAATAAGGAACTTAATTAAATGGGTAACAAAAAGAATTATTTTTTTAGAATACCCATAACTTGATAAAATGGCGAACGAAAGAATAGTACCAACCGGAACGAAGAAAACTAAAGGGGGCCATTCACTAGACGAACCCGTACCCGACTCCCAACCGAGACCCGGCCTGCGACTCATCCACCGACGTCCACACATACACCACGAACCTTGCAAAGAGTTCATTCGTACAGTGGTTGTGGTGAGCCCTACATACACACTATGTCTCCCGCGTGTTCCAAGAAGTCAAAAGTTGCTTTGGCAGTTGGTGCAATTTTGTTATTCGAAAATGAAAAACAGAAAAAAACAGATTTGGGTGAAAAAGTGGTTGCAAAAGAGAGAACATTTTACGCATTTACGTTTATTGAAATGTATCCAATCCTCTGAGCCTCTTGATGTTATAAATTATCTCCGAATGGATTATAACACATTTCAAGAATTATTAATGTTAATAGAACCTCTTATAAAAAGGGAAAATACTGTATTCAGAGAATCAGTTACTGCTGAAGCACGGTTAGTGGCAACTTTGAGATTTCTGGCAACAGGGAGGAGTTACGAAGACTTAAAGTTTTCGTGTATAATTTCTCCTCAGTTACTTGGAAAAATCATTCCAGAAACGTGTCGTGCTATATACATGTCCCTCCGGGAAAAATACTTGCGGGTAAGTACTTTACTGTAATAATTGCATGTTAAAAGGAATGTAGAAATAAGAAAAAATGGAAAGTTTGTTTATTGAGTTTGCTTACTGCTACAAATTAATGACTAACTGTTATTAGTTCTTTGCTTTGTCAAAAGATAAAAATTCATCCATGAAAACATGATCTGTAGTTTTCGCAGCTGCATCAGTTGTAGGTGTGGACACTTCTGATTGAGAGGTAAAAGGTAAGCCGGCCGCATTTGAGTTTGGTTGTGTGGATGTTGTATGATTGATGTAAGTTTGTCGGAAGATTTGTGCTGCACTTGACTGAGTGGAAGGTGTATTAAGATTGGTGTAGCTTGGTTGATAGGCTTGTGCTACATTTGGAAGAGTGAAAGATGTAAGATTGGCGTAGGTTGGTCGATAGACTTCTGCTGCATTGGGCTGAGTGTAAGGTGTAACATTATTGGTATATGTTGGTTGATAGAGCTGTGCTGGTGGTACGTAAGAGACACTTTGACAAGGTGCTGGTTGGTGAGTGAATGAAATACTAGAAGAATCAGTAAGATTCCCCAACTTAGCATAAAAAAGCACATCTGATATCAATTTTTGGGCTATTATCTTTTGTCTGTCTTCAGTCTCCTGTAACTGTTGGCCAATATTTTTGCCAAATGTTATTTCTTGCGATTCTTCTTTATCAGTATGTGGGGGTGCAGTCTCTGTTTGCAAAATTTTAAGGGAGGCATCCAAAAATTGGTGTTTCTTCTTTGTCCAGGTGTTCTCTGACTTCTGAATTCGCTTGTTACGGGAAGTTGATGTCGAGCTCTGAGATGTTGCAGGTGATAAAACTGGTGAACTATCCAAAGGTTGAGTTGAGTCTTATGTGTGTGAATCAGTGTCCTGCAAAATACAATTAACCGATATTAGTTTTTTTTTCCAGTTTCCCTCAACAGAAGAGGAATGGCTTCAAATAGCAGACCAGTTTAAGAAAATGTGGCAATTTGAAAATTGCTTAGGAGCCGCAGACGGCAAACACATAGCAATAAAACAGCCGCCAGGTAGTGGATCATACTTTTATAACTACAAAGGATTCTTTAGCGTTGTATTATTTGCAATCGTAAATGCTAATTATGAATTTATTTATGTTAATTGTGGAACGAATGGTAGAATATCAGACGGCGGTGTCATCAAGAATACAGATTTTTACCGTTTATTGACAAAAGGATCTTTAAAACTGCCTGAGCCAATCAGTATGGCAGGAATTAGAAACAAATTACCGTTTGTGTTTATAATTGATTCAGAATTATAATTGACTATAATTCAGATTATAATTGATTCAGAATTATAATTAGTTCAGAATTGACTATGGGGAAAAATGTTTCAATTATCGACTTTCCCGTGCGCGTCGTGTAGTCGAAAATGCGTTTGGAATCCTGGCCAATAGATTTAGGGTTTTGCTAACACCAATAGCTACCAAAGTAGAGACAGTTGACGACATCGTAATGGCTTGTTGTGTTTTACATAACCTATTACGAGGCAAGAGTACTACATATATTCAACCTAATCATATTGATAGAGAAGACGTTAACTCTGGAACTGTTTTATTAGGTGACGATAGGCACACTAATTCAGAACTAACGTCACTGGATATTTCTAGGCACGACGTTCCTACTATTGACGCCAAAATGGTACGAAATGGATACAAGGAATATTACAATAATGCTGGTGCCGTCGACTTCCAAGATAGATTTGTACACTGATAAATTCATTTATGTCTAATTTGAATAAAGTACGTAAAGTAGTGAATTTTGGGTTTTCATTAAATAATAATTATTATAATTTTTTTTTAATCCACCACCTCTTTCAAACAAGGGCGTAGATATTATTTTTTTCTGGGGGGGTAATTTTTTTGGAAGTTAATGTATGTAGGTACATGTAAGTCTACAATAACATATTATACAAACATACCGGGTGTTTTTCAAAAGTGGCTCACCCCTATAACTTTTTTATTTTTTAAGATAAAAAAATGAAATTTGGCAACAGTGTATGGGTAAAAGACGGTCAATTATATTTTTCTAGGGCTACTTGATGTTAAATTAACGATTTTAACGAAGTCAATGGCACTCTAGATTGAATTTAAAAAACCTAAATATTTTTTAACAGATATGTCAAAAGTTGACATATAGGTGTCATTGTACGCAGAATGACATTTTCTATCGAATAAAAATAAAATATACAGAGGGTCCCATTTAAAAATCGAAAGTTATGGTCATTTCCGGTCAAACCGGAAGTGATAAAAAATAATTGAATACGCCATTTAATTCATCTCAATGACCCATACACTGTTGCCAAATTTCATTTTTTTATCTTAAAAAATAAAAAAGTTATAGGGGTGAGCCACTTTTGAAAAACACCCGGTATATATACATATGTTAGATTTAATCTCAGTTTAGCACTGTTGCAAATGTTATTAATTTTAATTTTTTAATTTATTTTTTTTATACTTATATATATTTTTTAATATAAATACATTATTCTGGGGGGGGTAATTACCCCCTTTACCCCCCCCATATCTACGCGCCTTGCTTTCAAACGACTTTAATTTTTTTCTGAGTTACATTATACAAACAAGGTAGATAAAAAAATACTTACTGAGGTATGTGAGTTCCTCCTCGATGTTATTGTCGTCTAATATCGAAGACACTGCTGGACGAGACTCTTCTTGATCCATAAGAAACGACAATAGATCGAAGTACCATAACGTAGGTTCTGGTACATCTTCTGCCCCCGTTCCTGTTCTTTTAGCGCCATTAATCCGCCTTAGTTGCCGCCGGAAAGATGCCCGTAATGATGACATCTTTTTTATAACAAATTCCTTGTTTGCATTTGGGAAAAGTGGTTTGCAACTGTTAATTAAAATATCATAAGCAGCATTTTTCTTTTGCTTGTTGCGATAATCTTTACTTTTGATATCCCAAAGGCAGGGATTTTCTTGATATAGAAGAATAAATTCTTCCCAAAAAACTTTGTTGTCTTCGAAAGACATTTTCAATTCACTTTTAGCGCACGTTTAACTGCTGCAGGCTGAAGTCACACTGGACAAATCTGCGGTACCCACACATACACAAATTCGCACGGATTGGTCGCGGTCGGGTCGTAGGTTCAGTGATCCGATCGGCGAACTCACAACCCGACACTGACCGGTGCGCGCCTTGTCTTTCAATGTCACTCATTAGCGGATCGGTCGCCGGACAAGTCAGGGCAGACCGATCCGGCCAACCAATCCGCTAATGAATGGCCCGCTTTACGTTTTGGCAGATCCACGCTACCAGTCGTCATAAATCAATCCATAACAACGCGAAAACTGCGGGAATCGGGTGTGCGCCGTTGAGGATATTTTTCTCTATATAGCCTTTGAGCTAGCAGACAATTTTTATTTGCTTCACCCAAAACAAAAATCATATCAATAAATTCATTTCTTGAATAATTCATTTTTAATATTGAAAACAAATATCTAAAAAACACCTTAAAACAAATCTAACTATTAATCTCTAATTAACTAATGTAACTGTCTTTTTGTTATTGAGATTTTTTTCATTTGTTTCCACGGCGCCTTGATGGACACATAAAAAATACGAGGTGCTTCAAAACTTTAAGTCGGCATTGTCAGTTTTTACAGGAGAAAAACAGAAAAATCCATGATATCTCAAAAACTGTTAGATATAGAGATAGGACATTATTAATAAAATTTATAGGCTCTTAAGTAAGCTATTAGATGACATGAAAATATACAGGGTGTTTCATTTAAAATAAGAGAGATTTTTATATTTAAAGTTGGGCAAGTTTGGCCTTTCAAAAAAAACACCCTGTATAACAAAATGAATAATTTTACATAGCACGCATATCAAAGTAACTTTATTTTTACTTCTGATGATAAAAATTAAGTCTGTATTCAAAATTTAGGTGCTAAATTTTAATATTAAAGAGATGCGTGCAAATTCTAAATTTTTAACAAAATTTGATTTATCTCCTAAACTATTAATTTTTGGCATATTAAACCATTATCAAAAAAGATTGGTAATTACGCAAAGAATTCAAAAATGTTTTGCAATACAGGGTGTTCCATTTAAAAAAAATAACTTTTGTAGTGCCCTGCTTTTTTCGGAACACCCTGTATAGTCCAAAATATTTTTAAAATGTGAAGAATGATTAACCAAATAATAGTCCAGGAGCACGTCATCGATAAAATAATATCATCAATGCATAATACTACTCCGCGCTTTGAAAAACTCACCCTGTACTCAAGGGCGTACGCAGGTTCTAGACTAGGGGGGGCGGCAAGAAAGGATATTCATGTTTGGAAATCGTGAACAAGTTCGTAGGAAAAAAAATAAGTATACTATATACAAAATCTGCATATTTTATTTTAGATACATATTATAAGTTGAAGGTAGTAGGTCTAAGGAGTAATAGTAAAAAATAGTACACAAGTTAACAAGTATTACAAAAGGTTACTAGGTAATTCCTTATTTAAAAATTAATCTACGTGAATCTTCTGCGAAGCGATTTAAAACATCTTCTATAAAAGAATGACTCAAACTAGTCACTAATTTTTTATGCACAGTAAGCATGCAAAGGCCGTTTAGCCTATCTTCTACCATTGTCGATCTCAGCCACACAGAAAAAACGAAACGCTTCTCTTAAATAAATTTGGAGTCCCTGCAAATAAATATTTAGTTGGTATATGCCAAACAACTGTGTGTTTAAATGAAATATGATAATTATTTCAAAATATTTTTTTTAATTATTTGAAGCAAACAAATATTTTTTTAAGACAAGAAACCCTATTTTTATTTAGACACACTGATTATTCCGGTTAAATAAATTATTTAGTTTTACCAACTATACATTTATTTGGGGGACTGTTCTTATTTATTTAATTTAAAACCCTAGGTTATTTCTCCCAAATAAATATTTTTTTCAAGTAAATAAGTTTTATTTGCCATTATTTGATTAATATTTTACGCAACCAAATATATATTTAACACAAACAATATTATTGTTTGTTTGTCACACATATTTATTTGATATAAATACACTGACTTAAATAAGAAGTGGCGAAGCAAAAATATTCATTAACTTTAAAATTTAAGAAATTTTAAACAAATTGGTTTACAATTTGTTTAAAAGATCCTAAATTTTAAAGCAATGAATACTTTAGCTTCGTCACATTTTTTTTGGATTTATATACGTAGTGTATACTTACATAGTTTGCCTTATATCTTTAAAAAACATCATTTTTTTAGGAACGTGAATTTTACGCTCTGATGAAATACAAGTAAAAACAGAAAAAAACACCTTTTGGGTAGAACACATTTTTATTATTGAACAAAAACAAAAACTCTTACTTATTATATAAGTATAATTAAGGCTATATAAAAATTAAAAAATTAAGCCACAACAAAAAAAAATTAACTTCTTTGGTATAAAAATGAACAAGTTCTACACTTATATAAATAAGGCTATAAAAAATTAAGCCACAACAAAAAAAAACTTAAAACTTCTTTGGAATATATAGAAATAAACAAAGGTCTATCATATACTTATACATAATGGGGCTATAACAAATTCAGCCAAAAAAAATATTTTTTTTTTGGAATAAAAATAAACAAAGATCTACACTTATACAAGCCACAAGGCTATATCAAATTAACCCATAACAAAAAAAAACTTCTTTGGAATAAAAATATAAGTACTTCAACGGTTTTTACCTTACGTATAAGAACTATATAGTAGGCAAAACAAGAGGCTTTAGAAGCATCAAAATAATATTGTTTTATGCTACTATTATTACTAACTTTCAAATGAAAAAACATAATATAGGTATATGTATTAAGGTTATATACCTAATGAAAAGGAATATATAATTCAACAAATAAAACAAAATCATGAAACAGGGATAACCACTGTTTTGCCATCACCCGTATAGTGAACACTGTAAGCAAAGGAATCTTCCAGCGAATCATAACTGACCATAATTAATAATGAGTTACTGTCACATAATATTATTTCATAGGCCTGAAACATGCCACTATAACCGACAGTCTCAACATCTCCTAATACTAAAAACATATTCCTATTATCTATAACAATATGCCTAATCAGTCCAAATTTAGGAACTAAGTATTTTTCATCGGGGACATGAGTTACAAGTCCCACTTTAAAAATAACATTGTTAATACTTGCCCACGACACTGTAAATGCATTTTCGGTAAAGTAAAAAGTAGATGAAACTTTTTTTAAAAAACTCATATCAGATTTAGTTGGACCTAATTCAAATTTGTCAAAAAACCCTTGTTTACTCAATAGTCTACTGGAAAATTTCAGTGAATCTTTTATAAATATTGTGCATAATAAATTTTTTCTACTGGTTGTTGAATTCACAACTGTCTTTAGACGTTTATGATAGGCTTCATACCTCATGCCCCATATATTCCTTACCGGACCAACCTGTAATATTATGCTAGGATAGTGGATTAAAATGTGGTATTTTGGTTTCAATGTTTCATTAAATAATCGGCAAAATAGAGTATGATGTTCCTCAATTAGGAATTTTAGATATTCAACTGATTGTTCTGTAAATGAACGACTCAATAACATTTCCAAAATTTCGAAAATAAAAATATAGAACTGCCAAGAAATTTCATCCTTTGCAACCAAATCTCCCACAAGAATTCCAAAATATACCGTCAGAGAGAGCATTTCTGATGCGGATATTATTATACATTTATTTTTTAAATGATTTAACTTTATTTGGGGCATTTGATTGCCTAAATCATTTTTACAAAACTTAAAAAATTTTATTCTATCGTTGAGACGATTTAATATAAAGTATTTTTCTAAAATAAGATCATCTATTAGGTAAGCCATGTCGTAGCGTAGTACTCCTTCTAACAAATCATGCATTAGGTCTACAGAAACATTTTTAGTGACATGAAAATTGGGTAGTTTATGCCAGATGCAAGCCTCCTTTACGCCGTGTTCATAAGAAGCCAAATCTAAATTATAATTATTTATAGAACGCATCATTGGTAAAGTATCTTCAGTTTTAGAAATTCTGGTTTGAACTTTGGAAGCAATACACATACGGCAAAAATAATCTGAATTAAAGCTTTCCGTAAAACCAAGTATCGAATTTAGGCCCAGGTTATCTCCTAAAATAAGTAAAAGCGTAAAATAAATACGATAAATTCCATTTTCGGTTTTAATCGTTATACCTTCAGTTTCCAAGAAAAGTATATCTTGAATTAACAAAGCAAAAGTATTACTGTTGCCATAAGCAGATCTGTCATTAGTGTAAAAAAGTTGCGTTAAAAATATATTTTCTAAAGCTGAAGCATGTTGGAGGGGTAGGCAAGCCAAAGAAATGTATACTGCTCCAAGTTTATATAATCCTGCTCTAGAACCTAAAGCGTTACAAGGTTCAAAATCATCGTAAAACAAAAGCAAAGGCAATACAGTTTTGCCTTGAAATTTTTTTCCATATTTTTCCAAAGAGTACCTTGATAAATACTGGTTACATGATTCTGAGAAGAGCTTTCTTGATGGATGTAATTGATAATATCATTGTAAACCTGTGGAAGTTCAAGAAACATCCTAAGTTTGGATTTAATACAAATTTTTTGTCCTTTCGCTTTTTTTATACTAATATCTGGAGTACCTACGGTGCTGATTCTCGATAGTGTTGTACGGGGACCTATATAAAATGATTGAGGGCGCATAAAAGTTTCCTTTTTTTCAAAATATTTTAATCTTAGGTGCTCTGATTTTAACCCTTCAAATTTTTGGTTTATTTCTGAGAATACGTTTTCTAAGATTGCTACATTTTCAGCAGGACATGATATTTTAGAACCTAAAGAAGTGAATATATTTTCTACTAGCTCCCTACTATTATCAATAATAGTTTGAGTAATATTTCGAGGTAAATTTAAATTACTATAGAGACGCGACACGTATGTACTATTAAAATCTTCATTTATGGAAAATTCTTTGCTCTGAACACTAGGTAGAGCTTCTGATGCATTATTGATAGAAGTTAAACTTGTTCCGTGAGAAATAGGTTCGCATAAGTTCAATGAACTTTGTTCTTCAATTGAAGAACAACTGGCATTTACATTAAAACTGTAATGTGAATGATCGTAATTATAATGTTTTTTGAACCCAACTAAATCTGAAAATGAGCGATTGCAATTTGTTTGTCCACATAGAAATTTGTTTAAGTTTTGGTGTGTAATTTTGATGTGTGTAATTAAAGTTTTATAATTTAAAAAACAGTGGCTGCATTTAAAGCAGCTGTATTTTACTTTATCCATCTTTAAAAATTATCATTTAAATTTAAACAAATTCCATCACCAGTGGAATTTTTGGATCTTTTGGGTGATGGTATTTAAACACTGTCCATTGCATTAAAAACCATAAGTGTTCGCTTTCCTATGGGTACTTTGCATCTAGTACTTGATATGCTTTAAAACAAAAGGATAGTGCATCTATAAATGATGAACACTGATATTCCTGGTCATTTATAATAACTATAAAATTGGTTATGTTTGACAAATTTGAACCTAGCGCTACTATATATGGCTGTACAGTTAATCCTTTTTGAAACATACAATCTACTCTCATACCCTTTACTGCTTCAAGGTCCCCTGGTGTTTTTATGTGTATCATTAACGAATCTCTGGATTCGCTTATAGAAGGCTTCCACGGCTTTTTACTTGAAGCAATGTTGCATCGTCCTTTGGGAGGAATTAAACTAGGTAAAAGGTATGCTTTTATAGCGGCTTTCGAATCTATAACAATTCGGTTTACATTAATAACATTGTGAGGATAATATAAAGAATTTAATTTACCTTTAGTTATTTCGGTTTCTAAAAGTGTCGAAATAGTGTCATCGGAGGAATTCAAATTATTCTTTTTTTGTCTGTACACGTTCTCGAACAACTTATTGAACTCTGCTTCTATGTCTATATTTGAATTAGGGTGGATATGTTCGAAGTCATAGCTGATCTAAAAATACAAGAAAAACTATCTAAGTAAATAATAAAATTTCACAAAAAATTAATTCTACAAACAACTACTGTGCAATTTTCTCATAGGTAAAACATATTTGGGATTTTTGAAATGATAATTATTTTATGTGTATTTTCATATGTTGTCATGTAAATATAACCATCATGTTAAATACAGGTATAGGAATAGAAATTACAAACTTACCAATTCAGGGGCGATTCCCGTTTTCAATATTGGCCACTCCTCTAAATACTCCGTGATTGTAGTATTTTTTTTTAATTTTCGAACTATAAATCTTGTTTTCCAATGCTCTAAGACATTGCAGTATGGCTCGAAATTATGTTTCAGCCAAATTTGGCTATCCTTTCCGATGTCCAAATTGGTAGATTCTTCTGAAATATTGAAAGATACTATATATTGAACAAATTATACAAACATTAATTTTAATAGACATACCATCATCATTTGATTTTTGACTGATGTCAGCTGATTTCCTTCTTTTTTCACCATTTTCTATCGTCTTTAATAGATGAAGTCGATTTCTGTATTTTTCGACCAGTTTTCCTTTTGCTCGGACGGATTTGTTATTAGACGAGTCATTTTTTTTTATTATACCACTTCCATCGTTTTTCGTTTGGAAACGTGTTTTCTAATTGTTCATACAAATACTTAAAAGTGTCATGATCTACTTTTTTGCGTCTGTTTAACAAGTATGTGATTAGTATGTCTGATATTCGGTCACGGTCCAAATTGTTTAAAGATGTCCTCTTAGCCTTAGACAAAAGTGCCTCGCCTATAACGTCTTTTTGAAAAATTTCTAGTACATTTATTTTTTCATTCTCATTTGTTCTGGATGAATACGAAAAATCTGAATCAACGGTGATGGTACTGGGTAGGCTTAGTGATGATTCGGATGATGTCGTGGGCGGGTCATTTTTGACGAGAATAATAACAGGTTCAGTTTGATGTGTAATATTCTGATGCATAACATTTGGGTCGATTGATAATGATGGTACGTTAGTATCATCAGCATCAGATAAATTCAAAAATATTGAACCCGAATTTAGATCTTGAAAATTTGTATATTGCTGATGGGTGGTCTGCTCTGTGGATTGCTCGGTGTATTGTAATGTAGTATCAATACATTTTTTTTTTGATGGGGGCTCTGGTGCTTCATTTTGCTAAATAAATAATTAAACATATAGTATATTATTCAACAAGTTTAAAATGAAATTAGAAAAAATAATAATTTAAAAATCAAAGTTAAACATACTTCTTTAAGCTGACTAATCCCTTTTTTGAGGCGAATTCTATCTCCAAGCACAGGAGATAACATGTTTAAATCATTATCATCTAATGATTTTAATACATCTGTATCATCTATCTTGTTTTCTAAAAAAAAATAATAATAAAATTAAATAAAATTTTTTTCTACGAGTTTGGAAAGTGTCACTTTCCGCACGCTTATTTGCATTATTTATTTATTCATTTATTTGCATTATTCGCTTGCGTAATTTCAAGTAATTTTGCTGATTCATTTCAATATTTACCAATATTTTACCTAAAAAATATTTTTTTAAAATTTTTTTTAAATAAATTATGCCTTTAAGCGCTTGTAGAAAAAAATTTGATCCTAACTCTTGCGTAAAGTGTCTTTCTCGCCCTTGACTGCTTGCCCGAACGACGCGTAGCGAGTAGTAGTATGTAGAGATAGTATATATATATGTAGATAGTATGTATGTAGAGAGTATGTATATGTAGAGAGAACTGCACTCGCGTGCAAATAAAATATGCGCTAATAATAGGTATGTGGACAGAGTCATACCGCCAAATTACTAAGATAAATATACTTAATAAATTATTCAATAGAAAATCCCAAATAAAGTACCTATTTTAATGAAAATTGCATCAGCCAATATATCTACATAAGATACATAATAATATATATTAGTAATAAATCTACTTACCTCTAAATACAGGCCATAAATGACTTAATTTCCAATCATTCAAGAGGTCCTCCATCATATATATATTTTATATAATCACAAGTCACTATATATACGACAAAAAGAGTGAAAACACGTTTTATTTTAATGCGGGATCGGGAGTAGCGTCTGCCGTACTGCTTGGCGCGTGACGTCATCGATGTGGGCCACCGATTTTTAAAAACCAAGGGATTTCATATGCTAATATCTCAATATTTGGCTTATTTTAAAAAATGCTAGGAATAGAATAGAGTTCAGGAAACATTCAAAGGTATGTTTTAGTTCTGGTTGAATGTCAGATTAAATATTATGGTGTAATATTAAATGCAGACTCCCAACTCCCCTACATCTGCGCCAAAATTCAACATATGTATTTAGGTATTTATAATACTTTTTTTATATCATTAAGTAGTAAAAAATGTTATTATATACACATAAATACATATATTTACTTTAAAAGCTTAAAAAGCTTAT
Organism: Anthonomus grandis grandis; assembly: GCF_022605725.1. Lineage (NCBI taxonomy): Eukaryota > Metazoa > Arthropoda > Insecta > Coleoptera > Curculionidae > Anthonomus > Anthonomus grandis. Next base: position 1,778,693 of record NC_065569.1, on the reverse strand, counting down.
TATACTCCAGTTCATGTAATTCTTTAATTGCAGCAAAAGAAGCACATTTTTTTTTTCAAAGTGTCAAAATCAGGAAAATAAAATTTTTGGTCTGGTTTAGAGTTAAGCCAATTATTAAATACACATTTAAGTAAGTGAACTGTGTCAAATAGGTAAAATAATGGTCTCTGATTATCTATGGGATGAGAATAAACAATGCTAAGTTGGTCTGCAGTTAAAAAATGACTCATGGCTTTCCCGTTAATGGCATTATTATCACTTGTAACACAAAAAACTATGTACCCAATCTCCTCGAAATTTTCAATAATTGTCTTAATTAAATTATGAAGTATGTCTGATGTAATTTTGGAGATGGGAGCTATGTGAACTACTTCCTTAAAGCTGGAACACACACTTGTAATCATAAAAGTCAATGCCGAGGAAGCTAGAGACTTATTATTTACTGATGTTCCAGTGATATTACCGCCTTTATAGTCCATGTAAGGGTCAATATGAATTTCATCAAAAAGTAGTGTCACAAATCTCTCATGATCCTTTAGTAAACTAAACACATTTGGGGCATAAGTTAAAAACATTTTTTTTTCATCTATGTGGGGATCGGTTATGTGTTTGTTATAAATACCCATTATAGTTTGAGGATGTGGTAAAAATAGGTATCCATAACCTCTTAAATACTTGTATGCATGAGGACTAATAGTATAGATTATAGAAGTCAAAATTATTGTACTACATACTTGAATATCTGTACCTTTCCTTTGCAGTTATAAGCAAAGCTAATTGTTCACAAATAAAATCTAAAGCATGCACTATTTTGTTGTCTTCATTGTTTTTAAAACTTTTTAGTATGTTTGACACAAAATCGAACACCCATTTAATTTTATTTATGTCATTTGATGGTTTGACATGACTGAGAATAGTATTGCCAAGGGTATTAGTAGCAGTCTCGGTAGCAGCATTTGGATTTAAGTCACAGTCGGGGTTGTCATTGTTGGTAACATTTTCCTCCAAAGGCAGGGTAATAATAGTAAGGTCTATTGCTTCAAGTAATGCATACAAATCATCTAAACTATGGGAAGTATATGGAGTTTTAAATTTTGATGTTAAAACACAAACTGGCTCGCTATATAAAAAGTTTCATATAATATTCATATCCTAATAACATTTAAATTAAAAACAATTGCCCAATTAATGCATGGACCAGGTGTGTATTAAATTTTAAAAATTGTTAGCTTTTTGCTGTCTTGAGACTCACTGTGAGCAGAATCTTTCGGTAGTTTTAAAGCAGAAAATTTTTCAATAAACTCTTCAAAACTGTCAAAATTATTTTGTTTCTCATGCTCGTCAAAGTCAATTTTGCTTAATTCAAGGGCTTTTGCTAAATTCAACTCGTCAATATTTTTAATCCTTTCATCTTTACTTGGCAGTATTTTTATAGTTTTTGACAAATAACTAGGGCAATTTAAAAAAATAGATGGTGTACAGTCTTCTTTTAGCCGTGGTTTTAGTAATTATTTTGTACAAATTTTACCTGTGTTGGAATCTTGAACTTAAGTACTCTTTATTATACTAAAGTATGTGAAGCTAAGAAAATGAGCTTCACATACTTTGGTGTTGTTTGTGGGCTCAAAGTCATCTCTGTGTATGGCTTTTACCCATTTTCGCCTTAGATTTATATCCTTCAGAAAACTTAAGACATGCACTTTAGGTCCGTTTTTATAGTTTCCGTTACAACCCGGAACACAGCACTTTTGAGGCATATTTAAACTCTGGTATTAACTACAAGCCGAGGGAGAGATAGGAGAAAAACATTAAATTAAACACGAACTAAAGTATTAAAATCTGATATAAACAAATAAAACCGCGGCGTCGCCCGGCCGGTGCGCCGGAGAACCGGTTTCTCCGAGGATTTTTCTAGTCCGAAAATACGATTTTGCGATTTCAAAGTACGCGAAGATTTTACATAAATATAACATACACGTTTCGCGGAAATAAACAGTTCCGATTTTAGAAAAAAACACAAAAATTAGCTAATGTTTACTGCGGATCTCGTCAGAAATACCGGCAACCACAAAACATAAATATAAACAACCTAACCTCTCGTTTCATCAGGTGGCGCAACTAGTAGTTGCGCCGTCGTCAGATTTATATAGAAAGAACTCCTATTGGCAAGTAGCAAGGTATTAAATAAATGATAAAATTTGAAAAAATGGAAGTTTAAATTATAAAAAGAGAAATAAGGATGCACTCTTTTTTAACTAAATTATTGTAAAGTAAGAGCAGTTAAAGATATAGATTTGATTATTTTAAGATAGTAATAGATCATCCTAACGTTCACGACAATCTGCAAAGTCTGGCAGCGTTGAAGCCAGCCTTCAAACTAAACTGTCAACAGCTGAATTCACCCGAAAATCAACCTGAAGTGCATGGCCCAAACGCGTGACGTCACGAGCAAAATTTTTTGGAGCGCTTTGTCCTTTTGTAGAGGTGTTATTGGTACTATGCATAGCGCGTTGGCGACTCTACCAATACGACACGACGCGACGTATACGAACAACCTGCTTTGAGTGCTTTGCCAGTTTCACCCCCTTCTTTTTTTAAGAAGTCTGCGACGCAAATAAATAAATATTTGCCACAAAATCAGACGGCTTGCAACAAAAAAATATATATTTAGATCTATTTTGATTTCAAATATATTTCATATAAATAATTATTTATTTGACATAAAGGAGTTACCGGAAAAATACAGCAAACAAATTTTCCAAAGACATTAAACATTCTTAATTATTCAAATAAAATAAATATTTTTTACCTAAAACATACGCAGTTTAGTTGAAAAAAAAATGGTTTATTCAAATAAATATTAATCAAATAAATATTTATTAGGCAAATTTTCTCCGTCTTTTTTCTGTGTATAGAAGTACACTATACAACTCCAGGCAATTCGTCATCAAATAGTCCAGTAGAAAGATTACATTCAACCTTATTAGAAAAATTAAGAACCTTAAAAATGCAAAATCCTGAAGAAACACCTCAAACTTTAATGACTAGTGCAGTTTTAATTTACAATCAGAGTATACATTCCACGAGTGGTCACTCCCCTTTTTCAATTTTGTACGGCCCCTATTTAAACAAACCCAGCCTTGATAACGACCTTACTATATTTGAACAGTACAATAAAAAACGAAAGCTGGGGCCGTATTTTTGAAACCATTCGAATTTGATTCGCATACGAAATTAGACGATTTCGCACGAAAAATCGATATTCGTATTTTCGACCGCATAGTATGCGAATTTTTTCGCATGCGGTGTCTCGAATGGGTATATACCATTCGAATTTCAAAGTTCGTGTGGGATTTTCAATTTGATTCTGCCACTTGTCTTGTTTTGATTTTAAACCTTAGCTTTGTATTTTTTTTAAATTTGTGTGTTCCTTGAGTATTTTCGTAGTGTTTTTTTGTTGTTTATTGAAAAAAAAACTATAATCAAATGGCAAGAAACTATCTTGTGCAAAGAAACGTCGTCGATGCACTGGAAGAGGCTGAAACTCTGGCAGATAGAAGGAATAGGATGTATTGTTCATTTCTTGACCCATTTGAAATGTATTCAGATGCTCAATTTATTAAATTATATAGATTAAGCAAGCCTCTTACGATGGAATTAATAGACTTACTAGAGCCTCACCTCACAGCTCCATCTTGGAAATCAGCATTGTGCATTCCAAGGAAAGTAAGTAGGAACCAAAATATTTTTTTGTATAACATATATGTAATTTATGAAGGTACAAATTTCAAATTTATGAAAGTACAAATAAGATCCTCCGTTTTCTAGTAAAATGAACTTATTTCCTTAAGTTTGAGAAAGGTAGCACAATGTATTTTGCTGAAGAGGTGCTGATATTCTAAAATCGTGTTTGGAGTTTCTAGATGCTCTCCTAATACAAGAATTATTTTTTTATAGATTTCAACAACATTACGATTCTTAGCAAGTGGCAGTTACTAGTTGGATGTAGGTAGAAATATGAATCATGCTGTTTCACAAAGTAGCATGTCAAATGTGATTCATGAGGTAATAGATGCTCTTAATATACCTGATATATTTAACAAGTATATTCATTTACCTCGAAATAGAGATGAACTGTCAGATTTAAGGAACAAGTAAGTATCTTTTGTTTTATAGGTATATAATTCTAACCTGATAAGAGTAGAAGTTATATATTTTACTCTTTTATTCACAAACTCGTCTGAGTCTGCTCAGCAAGAACTAATTAAAACAAGGCTATTGCCATATTAATAAATTGTAATCATTGTTTTTAGTTTAAAACATTTTATTAATTTTCTTAAAATGGATTATCCAATATTTTTTTAAGGTTTTATATGACACATAACTTCCCTGGAATAATTGGCTGCATTGACTGCACTCATATACAAATAGTTGCACCGAAGAGGAACCAGTACCCAGAGGAAGCATATGTGAACCGCAAGGGCTACCATTTATTAAATGTGTAGTTGGTAAATAATAAAATATCTAAATTATTAATAGTATTCAATTAGCTAGATATATAACTCAATATGTTTGCAAATATTCCTACATTATGTCTGCTAACATATTTTAACCACTTTATATTTTTATTTCAGATCTGTGATCCAGATTTAAAAATACTAAATGTCTGTGCCCGATATCCTGGCAGCAGTCATGACAGCTATATCTTTAACAATAGTGCAGCCTACCAATATATCAGACAACTGTATAATAATGGCTATACTTCTTTTTCTTTCTTAGGTAAGATTTTTTTTAAATTTTAATAATTAAACATACTATATATTTCATATATTTTTAATTAACTAACTTATATGAAGTTTGTTAATATAAATATATCTAATTATATGTTACATCCACATTAAAACAAATGTTTCAAGGTGATTCAGGGTATGCACTAAAGCTATGGATGCTCACCCCAATCCAAAATGCATTGCCAGGATCTCCTGAAGAGAATTATAATAGTCGACAAAAACAAGCAAGGTCCATTATAGAAAGATGCAATGGGGTGTTAAAGCTTAGATTTCGTTGTCTTTTAAAGCACAGGGTTCTTCATTATGATCCAACCACAGCTTCAAAAATAAATAATGCTTGCACAGTACTGCACAATATGTGCATTATACATAATATACCTCCCGTTGAATTTGGTGATGAAGAGGAAGATAATTATATTGATATTGACTATGGAATCTATATAAATGATAATGAGATCATACAAGTTAGAAACCAAGGCCAAGAACTCATTGCAGGAAGAAGGTTACAGCAACTATTAATTAGAAACCATTTTAGAAATTTTTAAATTGATATACTGTAATATGCTTGATATCCTATTTGTAAGAACTTTGTTGTAAAAATTTGCAGGTCAATAAATATGTTTATAAAAAATAAGAGTTGATTATTATGTATGAGAATTTAATTTGGCCAATGCAAAAACAGGTAGGTAAAATGTTACATATTAGTGTATTTATATTTATTCAAACTATGTATAAGGCTAAGTTGTGTATTTAAACCAACGGTATAATTATACAACAAAAAATTGGTAATAAAAACAAATTAACATTAATGGAACATTTATTTCATCCTCTCATCACAATATATTCTAACAAGTTCCTGGTAAACATAATCAGCTACATTAACAAAAAAAAAATAATTCCAATTAAATAAAAAATAAATTCTAGAACAAAAAATATATGGTCTGAACACTTAAAAATCTACATAGGAACTCACATTCTCTTTATTTCTCAAAACAAACTTAAAAATAATAATTATATCTTTTGCTTAATGTTATTTGGTACTTGTCATACTAAATATCACAAAAATAACACAGTACATTATATTATAGGTAATAAGAGAGTAAATGGAAATTTTTTCGAGTAAATATTTGTAATAATGGAAATATTTCATTTATCTGTATGTAAAAACAAGTCTAATAGAGCCTTTTGATTCACAGAAAAAAGACAATATGGATCAAAAATTAAAAAACTGTCTAAATTGAAAAGAATAATACATTAAAAAAACTAAATATTCATGACAATTTATCTTTAAGTATAAAGTATTCTACTAGAGCCTTAAAAACTTTGTGCTATTGATTCTTTAGCTTCCACATCTCTTTTGAGTAGGTTGTTTTGTTCCTTTGTTAGTTCAATTAATTTATCATTTGCCTGTATGGTTTTATTTAATCTTTGGATCCGTGAAGTCTTTTTCCTATTAGAGGTGTTTGAAGTTAAATGATCAATGGAGGTGTATTTATCATCTGCAGTTAAACATTCACCGGCACTAGTAGGATGATTAGATTGAGGGGAAAAAGTCATAGGCTTAACATTAAAAGTGCTTTCATTTAAACTACTGACAGTGAAGTGGCAAGAGGATTTCTCTACATTGGGATCACCATCTACTAGAACCGGTCCGATTAATTCTAAAATTTTTTCATCATCACTATTAAGGTCTGCCACAGCTGGTCCACCTCCAGTTCCCATTTGATGATTTCTAATTTCAGTTTTTTCTTCTTTAATTTTGACTTCAAATCTTGCCAAGTCATATTTAGAAAAGGGTAAATCAATCTAATTTTAACAAATATAATAACTGTACTTATAACCACTGAAAAGCAATAACAAACAATAATTTTGTAGAGAACACTCGTACCTTACGTCATTGTTTCCAGTCCTTATGTGCTCCAGGGAGACTGTGCAATCTGCCGGCTACTTGTATCCACAAAGCTTGTGCAGTTTTAAATGAAAAATATTGTGTGAATTTGCCCGACTTTAATTCCGGATGCTCTTCCATAAATGCAATTAATTCTTTCTTTTGCTCACTCGAAACAAAACCGCAATATTTTTTTTTTTTTGGATCCATCGTAAAAAAAGTCAATTCAAAAAACCCAAGAAACGCCGTGAAAACAACCTCAAAATTCCCTGATGTTTTTAAACTTAAATTTCCGGTTAGGTTAAAAAATCTTTATCGCCTTCATCCCGTTTGACATGGCCTTCAATAGCACTCGACTTTGCTACGTTGCCACTACATTGCATGTTCGTATGCGAATGAAATTTCGAATGCTGCTCAAAGATGCACTTTTTAGTTTGTGTGCGAATTTTGCCGCTCGACTTTGTTCGCATTCGAAGATTCTCGCATAGTTTCAAAAATACGGCCCCAGGAACTTGCCCCTTTTCACGAAGCTGTGTATAAAAAGGCTTATCAAAGACAGACCGAAAACACACAACGACTGAACAAAAACGCAGAACCACCCCCACAGTTATCAAAAAATCAGACTGTTTATAAGAAAACCACACTCAGAAATAAAATCAACCCGCAATTCATACCGACTAAAGCAACCGAAATAACCGGAAATAAAATAACGGGTGTTTCACAGAAAAAACCAACTATGACTCATATCCGTAAGTTAAAAAGAATAAAGAAAAATACAATTTCTTTCCAGCCTCCTGATCCTGACCTTCCAGACCCAGATGAGCCCTTACCAGGCCCTTCAAACTCAAAAACTCCTTATAACGGATATTATGTAGAAGATATTTCCCCCACCCTAGTTGTAAGTTATTATCATACGACATATGTCCCTTTTAACATTACTAATATTCAGTCCACCCTGTATATATTATCGAAAAATATTCGTAGTACATATTCTATGATTACGAAAAATAGTAATATATCAATATCCCAATTTTACTACGTTTCAAAGGCATTACAAGATAGTCATGATACGTTTGCAAAGTTAAATTTGTATAAAAATAACTCATTTTACAATAATCGTAATAAACGCGGTTTAATGAACTTTCTAGGAAGCGGCATCAAGTTCGTAACCAGTAGATAACAACTAGATAACAACGACTTGGAAACCATTGCGCAAAATTTTCATATTTTAAAAGAAAATCAAAAACTCTATGCAAAAAATCAATGACCTCAGTTCATTGGCAGGAAATATTATGTCTAATTTTAAGAAAAATATTGTAATAACCAACGAAAACGCAGAGAAATGTTAAGCTGAAATTCAAAACATTTACAGCGAAATTAACCTGCTATTAATGGTACAAAGCCAATATACACAAATTGTAGGTATTAAAGAGTTTTTAGAAAAACTGCTAAGAATAATTTCTTTTGCTCATCTAGGGACTTTAGACCTTGAAATATTGAGTTTTGAAGAAATCCAGGAAATTTGGCAATATCTTGAAACACATTATCCTAAAAGTGCTCTATGGCCATTTAAGCATTTATCTGAGCTAACCCTAGTATGTAAGACCGGCCTTTTAGTGTTAAGTGATCTGGCAATTCTAGCAATTAAGCTTCCTATTTTTGAACAAAAAATGTGTCAATTGAATTTTGTTTACCCTATACCGAACAACGAATCAAAAATTCTTGTTAGTCCAAGCAAATTTTACTGTAGTAAGATATGGTATAGTGAATGTTTAGAAATAAGTTCAAACTGGATGTGCTCTAACCCTATTGCTAGTAACTGTTTACCACCAGCAAATTGTCGCTATGCTATAGCTCAAAACAACTATCAAGTACACACTTGTTTTCACTTCCAAAAAACCACCCTTCAGGATTGTGCACTTATTTTTAGTCAATGTGATGTCATAATTAGTCAGCAAAAGTATTCCTTACACTCCAACAATATTTCCTTTATACCCCCAAAAATCGAAAAACTTCAACCTACAAATTTGTCTATAAACTTACAAATTAGACATTTAAAATACCCCAGAAAAATTCAAGAAGATCTTGTAGAGACTTTGCAACCCCTAGCTATTAATTCGCCTTATAATGTATCGTATTTTATGTTTATGGTTATCTCTTTTGTATTTATATGTATCTTAGCCTTAGTTATTTATCTTTGGCATAAACAGAAACATTTGAAAGCCATCGCGACTAAAGTTCTGGAAAAATTAATCAACGAGGACGTTGATTGCTCTAAGGGTGGAGGAGTAATAGCCGATAACCAGCATACTTGCTGATATAGCAATTAAGTACTATTTAAGTAAGTGTAGTATAACAATTGGTAACATTTTAATATTGTGTCAAAGCTCTGCTGTTCATATTAGATGTTCATTAATTTTAAGTTTTTGGGTTTTTTGTAAATAAAGCTTTTTTAAAAGTAACAACGCCAGGCTGTTATCATTATTCGGGTAACAATTTTCCCATTTTTTACCCCTTATCGGTGGAATTTCGAAAAATCCGTTCTTATCCGGTGCCTACATTATAAAAGGAACCCGTTGGCAAAATTTCACGTTTCTAGCTATTGTAGTTTGGGCTCTGCGATGATGAGTCAGTCAGTCAGGACAAACTCTTTTATATACAGATCGTGTTATCGTGAGCTACGTATTACCCAAAATAATAGCAACACCGCCTGGTTGCGGCTTGCAGGCGGCGGAATGTTTCGTTTTTATTTTTTGAACCGGGAGTCAGCAGACCTCACTTTGCTGTGTTACTGCACGTTGCATTAATAATTTTTGAGCGTTATTTTCGTGTTTTTTTTCACTATGGCTGTTTATACCCCGTCCGAAAGAGTTTAACTAATTAAATGGTTTTATGAAGGCAATTCGGCAGTACAATGTAGAGATTTGTTTTCAGTGACATTTGAGAATAGACCGATTCCTTGTGCAAAAACGGTTTTAAATGTGGTTACAAATTTTGAGACATCTTTTTGTCTTCAAGATTGTAAAAAATGCCACACAAAACGTCAAGAACCACCTGTTGAAGTGGTCCAGGATATAGAACGGCGGGAAGAAATGGTTTGCAGTACCCTAGAACTTGATTCGACACAGTCCACTAGAAGTGTTGGAGAGGAACTAGGAATGAGCAATAAAACTGTTGCTCGTATCTTGAAAAAATATGGGTACAAATGTTTCAAGTATTCAAAAACTCAGGAAATATTTCCTGAAGACCAGTGGCGAAGAATGGAATTTTGTGAAACCATGATGGAAAAGGCAAATGAAAACGAATATTTTTTAAAAAATATTTTGTTTGCTGATGAATCTTCTTTTCCATTACATGGCAAACACAATCCTTTTATTGTTCGTTATTGGTCTCAGGAAAACGAGCACAGACGTTTTCAGTTTCGTACCCAGTATCCTCAGAAATTGAATGTTTGGGCAGGTATTTTGGGCGACAATGTTAGGGGCCATTTTTTATTGATGGCACTTTAAACGCCCAAAAGTACCTTGAGTTGCTGCAAAACCAAGTTCTTCCTGCCATTCAAATCCTACCTGGTGTAGACCTGGGATCGGTTTATTTTCAGCAAGATGGCTGTCCTGTTCATAACCCGGCTAGGGTAAAAGAATTTTTAACAAATACTTTTCCTAACCGCCTTATTAGTGGGACTGGCGATATTAAATGGCCTCCTAGATCTCCAGATTTGTCTCTAAATGATTTTTATCTGTGGGGTTACCTTAAGCAGACCATTTACAAGCATGCATTTAGTAGGCCAACAAATTTAGAGGAGTTGCGAAATAAAATTGTCGAAGGTGCCAATTCCATTTTACCTGAAACTTTTTTGGAGGTGCGAAATAGCTTTTACGATAGGTTAAGTTTTTGTTTAGCGAAAGAAGGCGGTTTATTTGAGCCTTTTATTTAAAAAATGATATGTTGTTAATTTTGTTTATTAGAGTTTTATTTCTGATTTTTTATTATATTTTTATCAGAGTTGATATTTTATTTTTTATTAGAATAACGCTTTAATTTTCATTATGCAAAACACAGCATATTAAACATTTTAACATTACAATTCTATGCGGGTTTTACACATTGTCATGTCTGTAAAACCCGCATTAGAATAAATATTTTAAAAGCCTGGATTTTCGCGTAATATGTTGGGACATTTTGTCGCCAAACGACGCAACTCCCACGAAAGTCAGATGTTTACTAATCCCGTCCTCGGGCCGGCACTCGTACACGCGCGACGTTGCAAAATTTCGCCTCTATGCGGTTTCCTATAAGTAACGAACGGAATCACGATCTGTATACAGATATTATACCAGTCCTTTTATTATAATATGCCATAATATTATACGGGACCTATTTACTATAATATGCCATTATATTATAGAGGTCCCAGGACTAAGGTCAAAGGCTAAGGTCAAAGGCTCGGTCAAAGGAAAGATATACCATAATATCAATCCAATCCAGTATAACATACCATAATATTATACCGAATTAAACTTCAAAATAAAACCAACAGGGGTTATTCAATTTTTTCTGTCAAAATAATCCCCAACCAAATAAAAATAAAATAAACAATGACCAAATTAAGCGAGTACACACCTGAGTTTGACGTTTCATTGGCGGGAGCTCTAATGCCAGTTGAATTAGCTGCCAAAACCATACCGGTACATCATCATCCTCCGAATATTCTGAAGAAATCAAATATTCGTCAACGGGGTCAGCGTCCTCAGTCTGAGAGCGAGAGCAGCTCGAATTTTGAAATATAGACGGCGACACTGACCTCAACGATCTCCTGACGTCACTCTCGTTCTCACTCAGGTTCGGGCTGTTCCGGCGGTCGTTCTGTGAGCGAGAGCGGCCATGATGGCTTCTTCCACGCCCTTTCTTCAACCGCTTTTTTAATTTCGAAATTTTCCATTGATTATAATCCTCATCTGAAATGGAATAACGCCTTTTACGTTTCTCTGACATTTCCACACACAAAATGAATAAAAAACTTTAAAAATTTGGCTCACACGCGAAAAACTACGAAAAATCCGGGTGCAATGACGTGGCGTACGGCACGAAAACAGAGAATGAGAATGACGTTGGAGGACCGAGGGGTATGTCTGCGCAGGTATATAGGGAGCTATTGGATCACTTTAAAATTCGTGGTGTGCGTTATGAAGTAGGGATACTACGTTGTTGTCTTATTTACAGAACGAGGACGTAGAGTCCATAAAATGAGAGAATATGCCGGTGACGTCAGACTTCGCGCATCTAAGCTGGCTATCGTTAAGCGTAGAAGCGTTGATTGAATATTTGGGAAGATACGCAACCTTATGGGCTAAAACGTGACCGCAAATATGCGTGAAAAATAGATGGCGATTCTCTCCAGTATGCGCGAAAATAATTTCGTCCGTCGCTTCTCATTAGTAATCGGCCGATCATCAGAGTCGTGTGGGAGAGTTTTTGCACAGGTTCGTGTTTGCCGTATTGCAATTTGGTAGTTGTTAAAAATTTTTCTTGGATATCATAATCACAAATAGATAGATATATGTAAATGTGTTTAGTTTGTGAGACGATGGCTTCTTTAGGCAAAATTAATCAGTGTGCGTATATTAATTAAGACTTTGATTTATAACAACCTAATATGGGAATCTCAAAATCTTATTAGAAAATCTTTAAAAAAATCTAATTATAAACCTCACAGAAAATTATCTATTTTATCTACAAAAATCAATCCGAACTCTTAAAAATACTGTCTCTTCATGTCTATGAGAGCCATTTTCTCTTTTTCTTTTTTTTACTTTAAGAAAATTTTAAATCAATATATTATGTTTATGGTCTTTAGTGTTTTAAGTATTTTCAATAATTGTTTTCATGATGAAATTCATTCATGAAAAAGATAAAAATAAAGCCTAAAAAGCCTTTAAAGTTATTGAGAAACTGGTTATAGTACGAATGGTAGCTTTCCTAATTAAAAAAAATAACATATTAAATGAATGTCGAGTAATGTTTTCATTCCTGGAGAGATTATATTTGAGCTTGAAGAAGGTCACTTTGCTGCAGCGGTATTCTGCGACTTCTCTAAACACTTTGACTGTGTCAACCATGGAATATTGCTCGGTAAGCTTTCTAGATATGGGTTTAGGGGAGTTGCTCTAGAATGGTTAAAATTTTGTTTTGTTAGACAGAAAAAAGTTTGTTTGGCCAAATGGCAGTTTGTCTGAACTTTGTGTAGTAAGCAGGGTTCGTTTCTCGGTCCTATTTTATTTCTATTGTATATAAATGACCTGGGGTCGCTCCAGATAAGAGGATTCTTCACTATTTTTGCAGATGACACCACTATCTTATGGACAATAATAAAAGCACATTAACCTAGAACAATTTCTAAAGATTTATTAATGATTAAACAGTGGTTTGATGCTAATTTGATGTCTTTAAACATAGATAAGACTAAATTGTTAAGTTTTTATGCTCAGAGCAGTTCATGATTCACAACAAAGAATTGGAAGTGAATAATTTTAACAGATTTCTTGGAATTGTTATCGATCATAAACCTAAGTTTTATGGAGATATGTCAGGAGGCAAAAACTGGCTAGACGATGTTATGCTGTTAGAATGGTTTTAAATGAACTGAGATTGATATTTTTTTTGTCGAAAGTTGGAACTTACTTTCATACAAAAATACCTACAGTATGGAATAACATTTTGGAGTTGCATTAGTAAACGGCTTTTTGACTCGATGTTTGTTTTTAAAAAACAAGCCATTAAATATATGTGTCATAAATCTCCACAGGACATGCAGACCCCTATTTAAAGATACTTTCCTTGTGTTGCTTGTTTATTGTTGAGTCTGCTTGACTAATATACAAAAAATATAAATTGTATCTTCAAAATAATGGCTCCTTAAAACATTATAATATCAGAAAAAATACAATATTCCAATGCCCATCCCGAAAAGTGAACTAAGAATTCTCTTATTTACTTGAGCATAAAAATTTTTAATCATTTTGCAAATGTCATAAAAGTCTCCTCGCTTTAAAAAGTCCTTAACGAAACTTCTTAAAAGCAAATATTTTTATAGCATTAGAATTTTTTGAACATAGTTAGGAATAGGCCAATAGTATATAATTAGTTTTTAGTAAAGATGTAAAGGTGAGAATTTGTGATGTTACTCTAAAAAAATTTTAAGTCGTCTTGCTTTGAAATTGAAAATACATTTTGTGTTTATACTAGTATGTTAAACCCACTATTGTGTATTGTTTTTAAATTATGTGTTAGTAATATGTTGATTAATGTGCCTATTTTATATCATAAAAGTACCATGTCAACAAGTAGGTACCATGTATTTATGAATAAAGTATGTTTTGAATTTTTTGAAATTCGAAATTGTATTTAAAAGAGAGAGAGGTATATAATATTTAATAGGGATGATTCCAACTACTAGCTAGAAATTACCTCGTTGATAAAGTAATTAAAAGGGTTATTCAAAACTGCAAGTGGCCAACATGGCGTCGACAAGAAGAAACAAAGTTGATTATGACTCTCTAAAGAAGGAACGTCGTATTTAAAAGTTAAAGATGTTAACTTGTAAATGAGAGAAAGTGTTTACAACAATGTATAAATGATTTTATTTTATATTTTCAAATAACGCCAGAAAAAAATAAAAAAACCATTTTGCCAAATTTCACCTTTTTCCTGAATATTAGGAAGTATTTGGCATTTTTCCAATTTTTAGATTGCATTTATTCAATCATTGCATTTATATTGCGCAACTTTCGCCTAATTAAACCATTTACTGCTCATCCTTATTTTGGACATCCTGTATAATCGCGATGAGACCCTTCATACTGTTAAACAAAATATTTGTTTTTTTTCTTATTAACTTTTTCTAGTTTTAAGAATTAGTAATTAAGTGTTTGCCTGTATTGCAAATTAAAATGTGGCCTATTTTCTATATTTTATAGTGTTGTTACACCCTTATTCAAAACCTTTTAAATTTTGCGATTTTATTTTTATATTAATTTCAGTTAAAGGTATCTATTTTTCAATATTTTTGTCCAAAAAAAGTGTACTTCACAGATCTCACTACCCTACACAGTTTTTGAGATATTGGCTGGTTTCACAAACCCGTATTGTCAAAAATCACATTACGGGCTACTTTTTGCAATAAATTATTCACTCTAAAAAACTATAGTATCGTATATAGATATTAAATCTTTAATTATTTAATTTACTCTTTATATTTACGTGAAACCTACCTATATCATCACCTTTATTTAATATTTTTGTTAATTTTCTAATTAATAAATAAAAGCTTATTGAAATTTTCTTTTGTTTTTATTTATTTATTTTTGTCTCAAAAAAGGATTTTGGTAAGTAATTTATTATTTGTTAATAAAATTTAAGTTGTAAGAGATAGCACCTTCCAATACATTACATACATACATTGCATACATTACATATATTGACCACCACATTTATCTAGTTATTTATGCGAGATCACAGCGCATTTAAATATCGGCAATAACAAAATAAATAAAAGCGCTGTTATCATCATCGCCCTTGTCTTAAAAAAATAACAAAACGGCCGGGCGCCCAAAGATTCCCGCGTCGTTAAACTGCAAATGGTCAATATAGCGCCGACAAAGAAAAACAAAGTTCATGATGGCTCTTTAAAGACAGAACGTCGTATTTTAAATTTAAAGGTGTCATCGTATAGGCAAGAAAAAGTGGTCACAATAATTTATTCATTTAATAAATACTTTTGTCATATATTTTGAAATAACGCCAGAAAAAAAATAAAATGATTTTGCCAAATTTCAGTTTTTTGCAAAATTTAGGAAGTATTAAGATTTTATTATAAAAGGACACTATATTGCTCAACTTTCCTCTAATTGACCACCTCTATTGACGTCCTGTATAACCGTGATGCGGGGTCTTTAAACAAAATGTTTTTTTTTGTTACTAGGTATCTTTTTATAGTTTTAAGTATAGTTGTAACAACTGGTAATTGAGAATTTTCCTGTGTCGCTTAAAACTTAAAATGTGGCCTATTTTCTATTTCTATTAACATCCTCACTCACAACCCCTTACTTTACAGATCTCACTAGGCTGCACAATTTTTCAGATATTGAAACACATGACAAAATGGGTTACTTTTTACAAAAAATTATTGATCAAGAAGTTATATTACCATCGGTATTAAGTCTTATGAATTATTTAAATTATTCTTTATAATATTTACGTGAAACCTACTTATATCTTAAAATTTGTTCCACATATTTTTTGTATATTAGTTTTTAGTTAATTAAGTGCAACGGGCTTTTTATTTAAAAACTTGACCCTCTTGAACACAAAATGAAGGAAACATAATGTTTGTTGGAATTATAACTTGTATTAAACTTTTTTGGTAATTTTGTAAAAATCGCTTTTTATATATATTTTTGTATTAATTTTTGTCTCAAAAACATATTTTGGTAAGTAATTATTTGTTTATAAAATTTAACTTTTAAGAAATTTCAATATGCCTCCACCCTTAAGTATATCACTTATCACTTGACCACTACATAAATGACACTGTGTTGTATGTTCAAAAAAAATAATAAAAACATAGTTGGCAGCATTATCCCATATCTTAAAAAAATATCCAACACGGCCGCGTAACCGGAGATTCCATCATCGTTGAAAACCTGACTCAAAGAAGCCAAAAGCCAGGTCCACGCAGCTAAAATAAATCGTTCCTAGATTTGACGCTTTGCGGCAGCACCACACGGTGCACGAAACTGAACGGCAATCCGATAGTCGACCGGGTACACTTTTTAACACAGGATTGCGTATCTTCCCAAATATTCAATCAACGGTAGAAGCGTAGAATTCTAGCAGATAGTTTATGACTAAACAATCAGTGCCGGGGGTGTATTGTGTTAAAATATTATTAAATAAATGGGGTTTAAAATACTGTTAAATAAATTTAAACTTTTCTTTGCTTTATTTATGCGTATGTGGATATAAGTGTTAGCTTTACATACATATATTACTTTAGATACTCAAAATAACGTTTACGATACGTGTTAAAGAAATACATTTTTTTTTTATACTCATTATGATACGAACATTATTTGATATTCATTAATGTAATCATCATTTAAGATTATGTCCTTTGAAATACTTTTGTTTAAAAATCAGTTGAAATCTTAAAATATAAAAAAAAATATTTAAAACAAAAATTAATTTTTAAAATATGTTTTAAAACATCTATTTCTTTTCTTTCTTCAGCTATTAAAGATATTAAAAATAAAACTCCACATAAGGGTATATAAATTTTACTGCTCATAAAAACACTACATAATATTATTACGGTATATAATACATATTCGTATTATTAAATTAGTCACTATCTGACAAAATGTCCACATTGCTGATAATTGATTCGTTGGAACTCGTTTCCAAATCTTCATCTGATGAGCCAGTGTTTACCGTAAATTGTAGGGAATCTAAAGTTTCATCAAAAAGATTATGATCTTTTATATATTTGTCTTCAATTTTGTCGACATGGTCACAAATGCTTCTCCAATCATCGACATATACTTCTGCAAATTTTTGCCTCGTCAAAGCTTCTACATCTGCTAACTTAAAAGTTGTGTTCCTGCTTGCTACCCAGTTTTTAACAGTGGCCCAGATTTTTTCAATGGGGTTCAATTCTGGGTGGTATGGAGGCAAACGCAAAGTTGAGTGTCCGTGACTTTCCATTAGTTCGTCGAGTTTGCACTTTATCGGATAAAATCTTTTATTTTGAAGAACTATTTCATAAAGTTCCGTTTTTGTCATTTTCTCGTCATGTTCTAAATTATGCTCCTTAAGCCAATCAATTATGAGTTGTTTCTTACTTCCTGAGGTAACATTCTTTTTTACTTGTACATTATGGTATGATGCATTGTCCAAAACTAAGACCGAATTTGGTGGCAAATTCGGAAGTAATTGGGTTTCCACCCATTTCATGAAATTTTCATGATTCATGTCGTCATGGTAATCGCCACTTTTAGAACCTGAAATGTTATAAGTAAGAAATTAATAAGCACAGAATATATATTTTTTATATCTTACCTGAGCGGAATATAAGTAGACCGTCTTTAACAAAACCATTTTTTCCTCCAGCATGAACGATGATTAATCGCTGTCCTTTTGAAATGGGTTTTCGTATACCGCTTAGGCTTTCGTCAAACCAACCTTTGTCAGAAGTATGACTACTGTGTATATAGGTTTCGTCAGTATACACTATATTTCTACCTTGATTTTTAAATTCGGTAATTTGTTGTAAGTATTTTATTCTCTTCAAACGTATGTCATATGATTCCATCAAGGCCTTTCTACAGGTCTTACAGGTAACATGCTTATGCATCCTACAGGTGTACATTTATAAATAAATAAAATTAAAAAAGGGTTTGTAACAGGTAGTCAGGAAATTGTAATAGCTATATTATGGGTAGCGCAATTTAGAATTTGAACTTAATTTAAATATTTTTTTAATTTTCTATGTTTTAAGTTTATATGAATGAAAATATCATATGCATATCTTTTCAGTGTTCTTTTTAGTATTTTTTCAATGAACGCTAAGACTAGATAAAAATTGTAATATTACAAACGAATGCAAAATATAAATATGGTTGAACCATACATACCTAAATCCAATGCTCTTTAGTAGTTTTGCTAAGGATGGTATACTCATAGGCTCATGAATAACAGATCGGTCAATGATCTTTTGTAGGATTACTGCTAATAAAAAATAGGATTAAAATTAAAAAAGCACAATAAAGGTAAATACGTACACTTGAGAGTAGGCCTTCTTTTTTCCACTATATAAAAATCATTAACTATGCTCCTAATTTCTTTAAGTTGCGTCGAAGTAATGTCAAGTATACGTGATTTCCTGGGCCTCTTTTTTCTTGGACTGCTGAATGAACAAGAGGGGTTATTTTTTATATTGGCCGACTCCTTCAATATTTTTTGGTAGGTAACTTTCGATATTTTTGTAGCAGCCAACGTACGTTCTCTGGAAATAATATAGGATGTATAAATTATATGAATATTAATATTGTGATTTTTAAACGTAATCGGAAAATCTCTAAGACGTAACATAAAATTTATTTATATACATTTGTATGTATACAGTGCTTTTCTTTGAAGTCCCCCCCCATTTATTTTTTGAACGGGTCAAAAAAAATTTTTGAAACTTGGCATAAGTAAATTAGTCTATAGATACTATTTTTCACTGTAAGCTAGGTAGTTATAAATTCCAAGATGGCGGTTGGGCGACATCTTGAGAAAAAATTTTAAATAGAAAGGGGGGTCGTGTGGTACCTCATTTTAAAGGTCTCAATGAGTACTTTATAACCCTGAAATATTAGACCCATATCTTAACCCGTTTCAAAATGGCGGCCTAATAAAAAAGTATTTTTTTTTATTTTAACGTTTTACATTTTTATGATTTTTGAATAGGTAAAAATCAGTGTACGAAAATAAATGCGTCACTATTTTATTTTGACATAAAAACGACAGTTCTAAATGTCAAAATAACACATAAGCGCCATCTTGAATAAATGCATTAAATAGAAATTTTGTGTTACCTCATTTAAAAGGTTTTATTGAGTACTTTTAATATTTATTACATGGACTCGGTGGACTCCATTTTGACCTGTCTAAAAGTAACAGCCAAAAAAATACACTGTTGCGAATATCACTGTTGAAAATCAAAGAAAAGAAAATATATTTTCGCTGATATTATGCAGTTTCTCCTACCAGAATTAAAGGATCGAAGGTAATATTATTTATTAACCATGGCTTGAATGTGTGTTTTTAAGATTGAGTTGGTCGTATTTTTATATTACAGCACCAACACTAACATTCCAAAAACATAGACACACATGATATGAATGATTCGGAAAATATTAGTAAAGAGGATGAGGCGAGTGGGGAGGTTGTAAATGTCACACCTGTCATTCAGCAGAAAATTACTACCTATACCCCAAAATCACGTCCTAAACAAACTTTTGAACAGCAACTCATAGGATTGTTGGAGCGTTATCAAGCACCAAGTACTCCACAAGAAGAAGATGAAGATTTGGCTTTTTTTTTAAATCTCTTTTACCAGCTGTTAGAAAATTTACTGACTATCAGAAAACTGAATTCCGTTTAGAAGTTCTTAACTCCATGCGAAAAATTCAATCAATAACTTTACCTGTACCCCAAAATATTCACTCATATCCCCCAACCATTGCAACACTCCCAAATATCACCCAATCCTTCAATTGCTTCTTGGGTTTCCCAATCGTTGAATCTACCACGCTACAAAAATCAAGTACCAATTCAGCCACTACAGCCCTCACCTGCTACATCCGTGTCAGCTTTATCTCCTACTGAATCACAGATGTCTCAATATAGTGACCTCCTAGATATATAACAACCTTCATGCACTTTTTTAATTACTTTTTTTTGAAATAATAAAAAATAAATGTTTCTTACCATAAAGTTATTGTGAGTCTTTCTTCTACACTAATAGGTTTACAGAACTTTGTTTTTGGTTTTTGCAATAATTGAAAAATTTTTCTGGGTACTTCCTCAGTTCTCCATATAGACAATGAAATTGCCCTAAAGTTAATCGCATCATATTTAATGGATGAACCGAGTACCTTCGCGGTTTTCTTCTTTTTTTTAATGGGTATGCAATACACATTAACTCGGCAGCAGTCAGCTTGTACGCCATTCTGAAACTGTTCTGAAACGCCATTCTGCATCCACGCCGCGCGACTTTGCCGCAAGTATGTCGCAGGCCTTATTTTCGTGTTTTTTTTACTATGGCTGTTTATACCCCTTCCGAAAGAGTTCAAATAATTAAATGGTTTTATGGAGGCAATTCGGCAGTACAATGTAGAGATTTGTGTTCAGTGACATTTGAGAACAGACCGATTCCTTGTGCAAAAACGGTTTTAAATGTGATTACAAATTTTAAGACATCTTTTTTTCAAGATTGTAAAAAATGCCACACAAAACGTTAAGAACCACCTGTTGAAGTGGTCCAGGATAAAGAACGGTGGGAAGAAATGGTTTGCAGTACCCTAGAACTTGATTCGACACGGTCCACTAGAAGTGTTGGAGAGGAACTGGGAATGAGCAATAAAACTGTTGCTCATATCTGGAAAAAATATGGGTACAAATGTTTCAAGTATTCAAAAACTCCTGAAATATTTCCTGAAGACCAGTGGCGAAGAATGGAATTTTGTGAAACCATGATGGAAAAGGCAAATGACAACGAATATTTTTTTAAAAATATTTTGTTTTCTGATGAATCTTTTCCATTACATGGCAAACACAATCCTTCCATTTTTCGTTATTGGTCTCAGGAAAACGAGCACAGAAGTTTTCAGTTTCGTACCCAGTATCCTCAGAAATTGAATGTTTGGGCAGGTATTTTGGGCGACAATGTTATAGGGCCATTTTTTATTGATGGCACTTTAAACGCCCAAAAGTACCTTGAGTTGCTGCAAAACAATTGAGTTGCTGCAAAACAAAGTTCTTCCTGCCATTCAAATCCTACCTGATGTAGACCTGGGATCGGTTTATTTTCAGCAAGATGGCTGTCCTGCTCATAATGCGGCTAGAGTAAAAGAATTTTTAAAAATACTTTTCCTAACCGCCTTATTAGTGGGACTGGCGATATTAAATGGCCACCTAGATCTCCAGATTTGTCTCCAAATGACTTTTATCTGTGGGGTTACCTTAAGCAGACCATTTACAAGCATGAATTTAGTAGGCCAACAAATTTAGAGGAGTTGCGAAATAAAATTGTCGAAGGTGCCAATTCCATTTTACCTGAAACTCTTTTGGAGGTGCGAAATAGCTTTTACGATAGGTTAAGTTCTTGTTTAGCGAAAGAAGGCGGTTTATTTGAGCCTTGAGTTGATATTTTATTTTTTTATTAGAATAACGCCTTAATTTTCATTATGCAAAACACAGCATATTAAGCATTTTAAGATTACAATTCTACGCGGGTTTTACACATTGTCATGTCTACACATTGTCACGTCGTTTGTCGCCAGACGCAGCCCCCACGAAAGTCAGATGTTTACTAATCCCGTCCTCGGGCCGGCCGGGGCGGTGCTCTATCGCAGGCACTCGTACACGCGCGACGTTGCAAAATTTCGCCTGTGTAAAACTGCAAAACTGTGTTTCTTCGGATAGTTTACCATGTCGCTTATTTCTAGTTTTTTTTTCTGTACCACCTTGTACTTCTAAATTATTCCACTTTTCTAGCCATATTAAAAAATTTTTGAGGAATGTTATTTGCTCATCATTGTCAGTATAAACTGGGGATTGAAAGGGATCTCTTAAATTATGACCTTTGAACTTAGACTTGACGTTTACAATTTTCCACCACACCAAAATTGTTTCTAAAAATAGGATGGTACCTTTAGCTGACGATGCACTAATAGTTTTTAGCGCTGCGATATTTTTTTCATCAAAAACTTTAAATCTATCATGGAGAGGAAAAATAAATGTTTGGTTGTCATCAATTTGATTAATCTAATTATTTTCTATAGATTTGAAAATATGAACTGTATCAAAGAGCAAACAAATTTTGCATTTACTGTTAAAAGGGTTGTCAATCATCACATTCATTTTTCCTCCACATAATCAATCAAACATTTTTCGGTTAACGCGATTATTATCCGATGATATAACAATAACAATGTAACCTATATTTGTTAATATTTGTAAAACAAGTTCCTTTGAATGATCTACTTTTAAATTTTTTACAGGATATAAGATTACATCTTTATTTTTTGAGGTCATAGACGATAGCATAAAAGTTTGAATGGTTGTAGCAACTTCCATTTGATTGTTATTAGTTTCAGTAAATCCTTTAATATTACCACCTTTATAAGAAACAGAAGGTTTTATATAAATTTTGTTTAACATAACGTTAAAAAATTTTTCTCTTTTGCTCATATATTTTAACTTTTCTGCGAGATATTTTTTGTGACTTTCATCAATTCCTGTATTATTAGTACCTAGCTTTATTTTAAGGTTATTTAAATATTTGTGATGTGGTAAAGTTAAACAATTTCTGCTACGTATTTTTTTATACGCTCCAGGAAATGAAAAATATATTGAGGATGACCAAATCAAAGTGTCAGGAGTATACCGCTTTTGTTTTGAAAATATTAAAATAAGTCGATCCTTTAAAAATGATATTTTGTTAATAATAGCCTCCGAATTATCAACACTGGAAAAGCATAAATATTAATTTTAAGAATACAAATTTTACTAATACTCTCAACCATAGTAAAGTTTTTAATGTTTATTAATTTAAAGCTAAATTTGTTTTTAAACATATCAAAGTTGACAATTATGTCTTCCGCAATTTTTTTTCTGCTTTGTCAGTTTCACGTTTAAGACATTCTTTCTTTCGTTCTTCCGGATCTTTTCTATTTTGCGTAATCGAGAGTTTAAATATTGCGGCTGATTTAGAAATATAGTTGGAAAAGCGTTATTTGATTGTTGATTTTATTCGAGCTCTAGGAACCGTTAAAATTGTCCGTCTGGCCTAGTCATAGAGTCCGTCCGAATTAAAAATTTATCCTCGAAGTGTTTAATGCATACCACAGAAGAATCTTTTACCTCGAACTGGTCCCGATGTATTGCACGTACCCACTGTTTTCTTTTTTGTACATCTTTGGGAAACTGAAAAACGTTTATTCGTTCGGAATTGCCGTAGTTGCTACTACATAATGGTACACAGCAGCTAGATGACATTTTTAATTGCTAAAATTAAAATTACCGTTAAATATTACTGTTGAATCGTATTGCTGCATATTTACCAAACTAAACTTCCCCTAAAATTTCAAATTTGCAGGATGTTTATTGCTTATGCTTCGGCTTCCGTGGGCGTCATTAATAAGCCTAGAGCTGCTTTTTTACATTTTTTATTTAACTCATAAATTAACAAATTAAACATAGCGTTTACAACAACACAAAATTTATCGAGAGCGAGGAGAGCAGTGAGCCATGGATGGCGGTATCGAGACGAACGAACGAACTGTCAGAAGTTCTGCTTGCGCGAAGGCTGAAAAACGTACACGTTTTGTCCATATTGTCTATCTCTTTTTAACACATGGAGAGGCGCCGATGACTCTAACTAAGAGATCGCGCTAGTCGTCCTTTGTAGTAAATGAAAACACGGGTGCCTCAAACATGCCGCCCCCGTTGAAAGGAAAGTCTTTCAAAGGTCATCTCTATCGTCTTCAGAACGAAGAAGACAAACTTTAACGATGGAGCGTTTGACGATCCCGTTGGAAGTTTTCACAGTCACCACTCTGATCTTGCCATCGCTTCCTGGATGCACCTGTTTGATTCGTCCAAGGGCCCATCGATTGGGAGGAAGGTTAGACTCTCGAAGCAGTACCATACTACCAACTTGTAGATCAGGGTTCTTGTCAAACTGCCACTTGGTTCTCTGCTGCATGTGCTGCAAATAGTCATGAGACCAACGCTTCCATAACTGCGCTAATCGCTGCACATATTGATAACGCTTAACGTAGTTTATTTTATTGCTCTGTAGATCTCGTTCGGGAACTGCAGTAAGAGGTTGGCCAATTATTAAGTGAGCGGGTGTTAATACATCGAGGTCATTTGGGTCGGAACTTAAAGGTATTAATGGACGGGAATTTAACGCCGCCTCCACCTGAGTTATGAGTGTGTAAAATTCCTCGCATGTTAATGGGTTTGTACTTATTACGCGTTTAAGATGATGCTTAACGGATTTGACAGCGGCTTCCCAAAGTCCACCGAAATGGGGGGAGCGCGCTGGTATAAAATGCCAGTTGAATGGCTTCGAAACTACTACGCGAGCTGGGGGCAAGTCGCCCATTTGTCGATAATGAAACGGCGGGTTTGACTTAAAACATGTCAAAGTCAAAGTCAAAAGTCAAAAATAGCTTTATTGTTACATAACATCATCTGTTGTTAACAAAGCATTATATAAAATCTTAAAGATAGTTGACAACATAATCTTTTACAAAAATATAAAAATTTTAACAATTCTTACATACATAGAATATAGAACACACCCAAAGAAAGGGTAGTAAGAATTCACATTACGCTGCGCAAAATTCTTCACTGTCAAAAGATTGTATTTAAAAACTCGTCTACAGAATAAAATGCTTTAGCAAGCAAGAGTTTCTTTATATTTTTCCTAAAACGTTTTTCACAATTTATTAGCCTTATATAAAGGGGTAGGTGGTTAAAAAGCCTTCTGCCCCCATACACAAAAGAGGACTTAATCTGCTCACTTTTTGGGATAGGTAGAGGTAAAGAGAAGGTTGTTCGGAGATTGTAACCCGAGGAGGGGGGGCCAAGTTGATGGCGATATTTTTTGTGGATAAGACAAACAGTCTCTAAAATAAAAAAGCATGGCAATGTCAGGACAGAGTGTTTTAAAAACAATGGCCTACAGGGGCTACGAAAGGGAGCTGCACACATATAGCGTATGGCTCTTTTTTGCAAAATAAATAGAGAACTGAACAAATACTGAGAGCACACACCCCAAAACACAATACCGTATCTCAGATAAGACTCTATAAGAGCATGGTAGGCAATTTTGGCCACATCACGTCCCAGAGAATGTGTTATTACTCTAATAGCATAACAGTTGGATGATAACTTCCCTAATAAAGAGGAGATATGATTTTCAAATTTTAATTGCTTATCAATCGTCAGGCCCAAAAATTTGCATGTTTCAGAAGGACTTATTGTTTCATTTTGCAAAGTGACAGTTCCAAGGTTACATTTAAAAGTTAAAATATTAGTTTTAGAAATATTAAAAGTTAATCTATTAGATTCACACCATGACTTTACAAGAATTAAATCTTCATCAACAATATTCCTTAATCTCATGGTGTCAGTGTCATGCCAAAGTAATGTTGTATCATCCGCAAAGATAGTAAATTTGCCCCTAATTGGAATTTGAGAGATATCATTAACATATAGCAGGAACAATATTGGTCCAAGAACAGAACCCTGGGGTACACCAGCGTCCATATTCAGACGGGATGACATATCATTGTCAAAGAATACCCTTTGTGTTCTTCCAGATAGGTAAGAACGAAACCAGTCGAGAGCAACTCCTCTGAATCCATAGGTTTCTAGCTTCTGTAGCAGTATTCTGTGACTTACACAGTCAAACGCCTTAGATAAGTCACAGAACACCGCCGCCGCACTCTCCCCAGCGTTCAACCTCATGTACAGACTCTCCAAAAAATTGAAAATAGCATCAGATGTACCCAGTTTCGTCCGGAATCCAAATTGCTGATGGTTAAGAACATTATGCCGTTTCAGAAATTCCATCATCCTAGTTTTTACCAATCTTTCTACAAGCTTGCCAAGCGTGGGAAGCAGGGCTATGGTTAGTTAAGCATCTTTTTATGCAAAAAGCAACCAATAACTTTCCCCGTATAGGCCAATAGTTCTGTCTTGGTTGTGACAAAGTACCTTGGATTCCCGCATGTAAGCTACGTTTATGCTCATGATCGATGATGAGTTTGGTAAATGTATGATTATGGGGAAGAAGTATTGGATGTTTTTGATCATATTGAAGTTGGGAATGTTTAAGTCTACCACCGACGCGAATAAGTCATTTGAATCCAAGAAGGGAGATAACGATTTTAAATTACTTTAATTGTTTACTTCTTTGTTTCGCATTAGCTGAGAAAAATCTTCGGTAAAAGAAACTTGTTGCACTAGTCTAATCAGAGAAGTTTTGGCATAATGGAATTCTATATTAGTAATGAAGTCGTATCTTCTACGAACGTTTCTACAATTATGAACAAATCTGAAGCAAAGAACTACTACTCGAATAAGTTTGTTTAGGTTAGAAAATCTGTCGAATAAATTAAAATGTTTAGTGGTAATGTTAAAAATTAATTGAGTTGTAGATTTGTATTCGGGTAATTCGTCAGGTAAATTAGAAATGGTAGATTTTCCTTTGGGTCACTTTTCATTTGCTTCTCTTAAAAATGAGGGTCCGTGCCAATATAAACTAAATTCCGGCAATAATTGAATACTTATTCCTCGCGACAATATATCTGCAGGATTTTCACCGGATGGTATATGAATCCAGGTAAAGTCCAGTTCAGAGATCTATTAGAATCTTTGATGTGTCGCAGATGCCGCACTAACTAGTCCGTGCGCCTATGTCATATTTATTGTTGCATGATATATATGTTTAAATGGCAAAATTTTATATTGTCTATCTATGAAATCATTTTAAATATACGTAAAACCCCATGTTTTATACTATTTTTTATTTTTCTTTCGAAAATGTCAATTTTTAGAAAGAAAATAATATAACAAGAAAATAATATCAAAAAATTGACCGCGGACTAAAATCCAAGCATCTTACAAAATATTTTAAACACTTCCAGCACTCACAGACTTGTCACCTCTTTTTAGCCAGTCTATTAAACAAAGATAAAACACCTGCGTTCTGACAATTCCTACTTTAGGCTGTGCAAGTGATTGTGTATCTCTCTCTATCCCACTGAATTTAAGAATTACGGGGCCGTACCCAAATAAATTTTTGGACCGTTTTTGTATTATTTTCGTCGTGTTTTTAAAGAGATCTTTACGGATGGGTCTATCGCCTTTAAAATACTTGTTGGATGGGTCTATCACCTTTAATAGTTGGGAGGGGGGCCATGTGAGGCTATTATTTGATGTGTTTTGCCGGTTATGCTTTTTACACGTTTATGAAAGTAAAGAATTTAGAATTTGGCCTGTATTCCTGTAAATTTTTTGCAGTTTTTACTCTGAGGAACAGTGTTTTTTTATTTGTGTTTGTGGATTTGTTTTGGTATTATACCTAAAGACCTTAAAATGTTTCGACCCTGGAAAAATAGGCAGGAAAATTTGGCAAATGAAGAGGAAAGTGTTTGTGCGGGCTTATGGAGACCGTGGGTGTACAAGAAAGACAATAACATTTGTGATAAAAACAATAAGAGTGATCTGGGCAGTGATTTAGACTTACATAGTTTTGATAGTTCATTTTCTAGTATCGAGGAAGCAAAAAGAAGCAAGGGAAGTAGAAGCTACAGAGGAAATCAAGCAGTTTTAAAAGAACAAATTTATCTAAATATCTATAACAATCTAAGGAATGATACTCAGTTCACAAATGATTGTAGTGCTTTGCAAAAAATAGCGTTTTTAACAGGGGTTCCCTATAGTACAATATGCCTGTAAAAAAAAAGGATTAAAGACAGAATAAAAAGGAAAGATGCAGGACAATCAAAGGGACTTGACATGGATATTGGCCAAATTGCTAAGGAAAGGTGTGTATTCTAAATACAAAAACAATGAGGTTTTGACCATAGATACACCTTATCGGCAAGGGACAAACATTTCTCACTCTCAACCTTGCGGAGATACCTGATAAAACTTGGATTTAAGCTTAAGATGGTTAACAAAAGAGCTGCTGTAATGGAATTGTCAGGTGGTGTATAGAATATTTGAGGAAAATTTAAAAAATTTGGGAGGAAGAAAGATCCATATATTATTTAGCCGAAACATGATATGATACATTTATGATTGATGTATGATTTCCATTCTCTGGGAAAAAAGTCCCTTTTTTGCCATAGTAAGAAAACCATATTTTTATTAATAAAACAAGTTTAAAATTTTGTTTTTTACAGCTTACTGCCCCTGTTGTCCTTCAGTGATACAATGAAGACTGCTTCTTCCACCATTCTCTGGGAAAAACCCTTTTTTGCTATGGTAAGAAAAACACTGTTTTTAATAAGAAAACAAATCTAAAATTTTGTTTTTTACAGCTTACTACCCTGTTGTCCTTCAGCAACACAATGAAGACTGCTTCTTCCTCCATTCTCTGGAAAAAAGTCCCTTTTTTGCCATAGTAAGAAAATCCTATTTTTATTAATTAAACAAGTTTAAAGTTTTGTTTTTTTCAGCTTACTGCCCCTGTTTGTCCTTCAACGACACAATAAAGTATATATAATGTAATGCTTTAGAATCCATATGCTGATGTGCGAGATGAAGTTGGAATCCATGGCGGCAACAGAGAAACTGTTTCCTTCCTTAATGGAAGAAACTGCTAAAGAACAATGGCAAAAAAACAGAATTTACAAAATTTGTATTAACTTTTTGGGCCAGATTCAAAAGAGTGGTTAAATTTATAAAAGTATTTAGTATCCTCACTGTAGTTTTAGGATCCAATATACTTAAAATGTAGTGTTTTGTATAAGATTTTTAGTTTTTAGTATAAGCATTTATTTTTGTTAATTTTTATCTAATCTCTCCTAATATGCATAATAACTAAATACGAGGCAAACAAATTAATAAATACGTTCAGGATGTAAAGTGTGTTTTTTTTTATAAGTAAAACTTGTGTCTTTTAAAGGCATAAAGTATAGACAGCCAGATGATTTTTAATGTAAAAGTTTATTTTAAAAAATATACTTCCAATTTTCTGACTACATAATTACTTTTTATCAAAAGAAGTTGGTACTAAATATAGAGATGGGGGTTTTCATGAGTATATTATTATAATAATATATCATAATATGTATTAATTAAAAAAAAACTATAATAAAGGACATTGAATATGGCAGCCACAATCCCCATTAATAATCACCACCATGTAAAAATAAATCTCAATTCCCAAAAAAAGGAAATATATAAAATTTGAAGACAAACCAAAACATTTTACACTTTTGTGTCAAAAAGTAACTATTTAATGCCTTAATCCACAGAATAAATGGGCCTAAGTAATTTGTCACCTACTCTCTCATTAAACTCAAAAATGCTTTATTGTCAATATAAACATAGAAGTTGTAGACAAAGCCAATAGACTACATTAAAGGAATAAAAACAAGAAACTAATTTAAAATAAAATAAAATTATATAAAACTTTGAAAAATACTTAAATGCTAATCATTAAAAATTCATCATAGTTTAGGTGCTACATAGTTTAGTACGCTTTACTAGCAAGAAATATTTTCTTCCTTGTACGTAGGCTTTTTTCAGTCTTAAGTTGTCTTATTTCTAGTGGAAGTTTATTAAACAGCTTTCTACCTCCATATATGATAGAGCTACGGACAAGTTCAAAATGAGGAATGGGTAGCCTCAATAAATAGTTTTGTCGCGTATTATAGTGGCTTCCTAAGTGGAGTTCCTGTTTATATTTTCTAAAAACTAAGCAAACTGTTTCCAAAATAAAAAAAACAACACAGGGTTAAAATAATATGAGTTACAAAAAGCGGGCGACATGAGTCACGAGGCTTGGCCCCACATAGATATCTAATGGCCCTTTTCTGGAGTACAAACACTGAACTAAAAAGTGAATTTGAACATGAACCCCAAAAGCAAATTCCATATCGAAGGTGCGACTCGATAATCGCGAATTATGCAGATCTGGCGATGTAGAAATTAAGAGTGGTGGCAATTAACCCTTAGGG
This sequence comes from Anthonomus grandis grandis, assembly GCF_022605725.1. NCBI lineage: Eukaryota > Metazoa > Arthropoda > Insecta > Coleoptera > Curculionidae > Anthonomus > Anthonomus grandis. The sequence goes on along the minus strand of NC_065569.1, from coordinate 1,748,484 downwards.
CGTAGCAGCCTGATGAGACTTTTCTACATACATTCACAATATGGTCTTCAAATTGAAGGAACTTGTCTATGGAAAGACCCAAAAACTTACTGAACGGTGGCATGTTGATAGCTTCATTATTTAAACATATATCATTTGTATTACATTTAAGAATATTTGTTTTGGAAACATTAAATGTCAAAAAATTTGCATCACACCAGTCTTTTATTTTTAACAAATCTGCACGTATATTGGCCTCCATTTGAGAAACATCAGAGTCGTGCCAGAGGATGGTGGTATCATCGGCACACCAGTTACCTGCAGTTGTGGCAGATCGTTCACATAAATGAGAAAAATTAAAAGACCAAGTACTGATCCTTGCGGAACACCCACATTTATATTAAGTTCCTTAGACATACCACCATTAAATTTGACAGCCTGGACACGATTTGATAAGTAGGAACGAAACCACTCAAGGGCAGTTCCCCTGAAACCATAGAGCTTCAGTTTCATCAGCCGCACTCTGTGACTCATGCAGTCAAATGTTCTGTTGGACGAATTATTTATCCTCCTTTGAAAGTAGGTCCACTTAGCCATTCTGATTGAGTTTCTGTAAATCTTGCGGTATCTGTTATAATAATTTAAAAATGTTGCATTGTTCATAGCGTATTTCCTAATGTAAAAAAGGAAGCGCATATTTTTCCCAGATACTCGTAAACCCTTAGTATATCAAGGTTTTCTATTTCGTTTCTTAATATTGAAAACAGGAAAAGCAGTGTTAAAATTGTTTAATACTATTTGATGAAAGCTATGCAGTGGGTTAACAGTAGTCAATACATTATTCCAACTTGACATATTGCAAAGCAAAGAGACTTGACTTGTTATAAGGGACTGATGGCGCTAAAAACTAAACTTATGAAATTAAAATTTTTGGTTAAACTCATTTAACGTACTTAAATCTTATATTTAAATTAAATATTATCTTGCTATCAACTATCCTGAATTTCTAACTTCTTCTTCTTCTTCTAAAAACTAGACCTAAAAATCCCGAATAATAAAGTTTTAAATACAAATAAATTTTAAGGCCGGACCTGTGCAACTTTTCACGCTTGAGTGGCTGTGACTAAGGTCAGGCATTTAACAAAATAGTACGTGGGCGCATGTAGTCACATTTTACGAATCAAATGTATAAATTCTTTAAAAATGCTTAAAACATTTATTTATTTAATGAAATGATTAAATATCGCTTAGAATATTACTTTATAACTCTTTCCACATAAAATTTTGCGATTTAAACATGCATGTCGTGTGACAATACAAGCAACACCGGCACACGGACTATTTGCGGTACATCAAAGATTCTAATAGATCTCTGAACTGAACTATAACACCGTGGTTAAGCCTTTGAATTTCAGATACGCGGTTAGAAACAAAATATATTCTCCAAGTTCCCGGTTCGCATGATAGCCATGACAGCACTACTGTTGAAGCAGTCCAAAGGAAAATATCATTTGTTGGTATTGACATCGCGGATAAGCATTTATCCAAAAGCCTAACAAGAAGAAGCGCGCCGCATAACTCTAATCGCGGAATAGAAATCACTTTAATCGGGGCTACACGAGTCTTAGTGCATAGGAGATTACATTGAATCTGAGGCCCGTCAGCATTAGTTGACCTTAAATACAAGGAACACGCGTAAGATTTTTCGCTTGCGTCTGCAAACCCGTCGATCTGTACAATATTTATTTCTTTAACTAACATGTGTCGTGGAATTTTAATACTATTAATGCTACATAACTGCTTACGAAATTCAATCCACTGAGTCCATAAATCCTGGGGCAATGCTTCATCCCAACCCAATTGCGCCTGCCAAATTTTCTGAATTAAAATTTTTTCCCTAATAACGATAGGTCCGAGTAACCCAAGAGGATCAAATATTTTTGCAATAAATGATAAGATAGTTCGTTTAGTGACACGTTCGCTTTCGTTAAATGGAGTTTGAACATTATATTCAAAACAATCAGAGGAGGCTAGCCAAGAAATTCCCAGTGTTTTGGTATTTGAATCATCGGTTATAACATAACCTTTACGAGTATCTTCAATTAAAATGGAGTCAGATAAAACCCGAGAATCATTTAACTTTAATTTCCACAGTTCGAAGCCGTAAGAGTGTAAAATATTGATTATATTATTTTTTAGCTTGACAAGATCTTCAACATTATTTTGACCGCTGAGAAGATCATCGATGTAAAAATCACACTTGATAATATTGCTTTCATTAGGAAACTGTTCGCGATTGTCCAAGGCTATTTGCTTAAGGCATCGAGTAGCAAGGAACGAAGCGGGTGCTGTTCCATAGGTTACCGTATTTAAAACGAAATGTTTTATGGGCATATCAGGATTCTCGCGCCACATAGATGTACTTTATATTTCAAAATCATATAAAAGAGCTACAAATTTTGTAAACAAAGTATAGCGGAAATAAATATAACAAAAAATATTAAATTATATCTGTATATACTTGTATATACATACCTACATACGTATTTAGGTAATATTAATTTATTGACAAGGTCATAAAACAAAAACTTATATTCTTAAAATATAACACTGGCTTGGTTTAGACTGCTTTGTTTTTTTTATACATATTTGAGATAAAAGTAAGATGGCGCTTGAGTAACACAGGCTCGTGGTTGCTCTGTAAAGTTTTGATTATAACTAAGGTTTAAAAAGTTACCTACTAAGTGATAGCAGTTTAAGTGATTCTTTGGTGCTCTGGTCTGCTGTTTTTTGTATTTTCACCAGGATTAACGTTGCATAAACCCCATAAATTGAGATTGCATCTTTTGTGTGTTTGCTGCCAAAATGGGTCTGTCATCAGTAGACATCCGAGAAATAAAAACAATAATAAGTAGTGTTTTAAATGAAAAATTCTTGTCAGATTTGGCCGAAAAGTTGCTTCTATTGTATCTAAAAAGTTTGAGGAGCAACTGAGGCTACAGAGAGAGGAAATAACGGCCCTGAAAGAAGATCTAACTGTCCTAAAGGAGGAAAACACCAATCTGCATGTTAAATTAGATATGCTGGAATAGTCTAATCGTAACAAAAATATACGAATTTTTGGGATTAAAAGTGAACCCGGCGAAAATATACGTCAAAAAACGCTCCGTATCTTTAAGGATCACCTTAAAGTAAATATCTCGGACTCCGACATAAAAAAGTGTCACCGTATCGCCGTTAAAGTCCCTAACAATAAGCCGCCGCCAGTATTAGTTCGGTTTGCATCTTACGATGCACGTTTGTCGATATTAAAATTCCGCAAATCATTAAAAAACTCCGGAATACACATATGTGAAGATTTAACAAAATTACGGCTCTCATTGTTCAATCGGGCTAAGCTAACTTTTGGTGAAAAAAATACCTGGGTATGGAGTGGAAATGTGTTAGTGAGGTGCGCAGATAACTCTGTGACTAGAATTATGTCTGAGGCAGATTTAGCAAGGCTCCAACGCTCAGGAAGCAGCTAGAATTCATGAGGTATATTATTCTATTAATTATTTTTCCAAATGGTGACAATACATTTTAAAGTTAAAATTTACCGTAGCCTTTGTGGGTGTGTGATGGGGCTAATTTAAGTATAATTTTTAGGGTAATTAAACTGAAACTGGTAAAACTTTTTTTATTGTTAATACTAAATAAGTAAGTTTACAAAATCCCAGTAAAGAGAGTAATAAGCTAGTTATCTCCAATATTATTTTGTTGATGAATATTTAAACATATGTATATTTTGTTCTACTAAATGTTTTTTTTAAGATAATTCTATTGTAGGTAGATTAACTACAGAGCGGCTATAGTATAATGCCTTGTTTTACAGATTTTTTCATATTCTAGTTTTTCTTTTTGCTTGTTATTTGGTTATAGACTTAAGTAGTAATAATAAAATTTTTATAATATGTTAAAGGTTGGACACTTAAATGTTAGATCGTTGCTGAACTCATTCGATGATATAAAAAACCACATATCTAATTACAGTTATGATATGTTTGCCATTACTGAGACCTGGTTGTCTAAAAATATTGCTAATAATTCCATAAATATTGATGGTTATCTGCTAATCAGAGAAGGAAGACAGTTTCCTAAAATATAAATTATGTATAAATCAAACATTAAATTTTCTGGAGCATATCTGGATTAAGGTTCTTGTTAATGGCTCGAGTCTTTTGATAGGGGTAATATACAGGCCACCCAATACCAATTGTAATGAGTTCTTTGCTTGCTTTGAGGATACTCTTTGACAGTTTTTTACGACTACCGATAAAATATTGTGCTTGGGTGATTTTAATATTGATTTCTTGGATGACAGTTCTGCAAACACCAGTACCTTAAATAATATTTTACACACTTTTAATCTAAGTCAATATGTTTCTGAGCCAACTAGATTGACTAAAAATACCCAAAGTATTATAGATTTAATCTGTTTTGACAGTGATTTTAAAATTAATACTGAGGTAGAAGATCTTAATATTTCGGATCATCTTCTCACAAGATGTAACATTCCTTTTCAAAATGAGGCTCCACCGAGCTCGACAGTGGTTTATAGAAATTTAAAAAAAATTAATTTGGCTGAATTTCAAATGGATTTAGAAATGATCGCTTGGAATGAAATTTATAACTTAGATACAGTTGTTAAAAAAGTTAATTTTATTACGTCAAAATTAACAACCCTACTTAATGCACATGCTCCTCTTAAAACTAGAAAAACAAACAATAAAAAACCATACTGCCCGTGGTTCACGGATAATTTGAAATTATTAAAAAAGTTAAGGACTGATGCACTTAATCGCTTTCGTCATTTACGTTTGCCAGAGCATTGGGAATACTATAAACAGCTTCGGAATACATTTACATCAGCATTTCGAGCTGAAAAAAAAACATATCTAAATATTAAGCTTTCAAACTGTAATGCAAAAGAAAAATGGGCGGAATTAAAAAAAGTTGGCATCATAAATAAAAAAATAAATACAATACCAGATCAGCTAAGAAATCTTAATGAAATCAACACGCAATTTGTCAATGTAGCTAACTCTACTATTTCTCCAAAACCTGAACTCTTGGATTTTTATAAAAAAAACAAAAAAACAAATAAGGAATTTAATTTTACTCAGGTTACTGAGGAAACTATTTCTAATATTATACTTAACATGAAGTCAACTGCATCTGGAAGTGACAATATTAATAGCAATTTTTTAATATTATGCTGCCCCTTTGTTATACCTTACCTGACCCACTTAATAAATTGTTGTTTACGAGATTCAGTTTTTCCAAGTGATTGGAAATCTGCTATAGTGCACTGTTAAAAAGAAAATGTAAATTTACACACTAAACCATTGGTTATTTTGATGCCATGATCAGTAATGGTAAAAATACATTAATATGTAACATTACATTTTTAATGTATTTTTACATTTTTTACGTAAATATTCGCAATGTAAAGATACATACTAAAACGTAAAATTTCAAATTTAATTGTAATTGTACACTGTAAAACTTCAATGACAATTAAAGTATTTCTTCAACAAAAAATATCCTAACGTTTGGTATTATTACTATAACTGAATATGTAATGCCACCAAGTTTTTATTTAAATGTACGATGTAAATGTACCATGATTTTAAATAAATTTTTACTACTGATGTCGAATTTTTAACATGGAATTTTACATAAAAAGTCCAAAAATACATTGCATATTAACCAATAATATGTACATTTACATTACTCGGGACAGCGGTGGCAGTGCGGCCCGGCGGGTTGGTTAATCAATGCCGGGTCAGGGTTTGGGTTTATATACCCAAACCTAATCCGGAATTGATAAACCTGCCTCGCCGTTCTAAGTAATGTAAATGTACATATTAGTATTTGCAATGTATCTTAAAGCTTTTTATAAAAAATTTCATGTTAAAAAATCCTCTGATAAGGAAGAACCATGCAGCCGGGCTCCGCCCAACCACCTTCATCGCCTATATACCCGGTGACTCCTTCAGAATGGACTATATAGGAACCCTCCCCCTCCCTATTAGGAAGCAGTGAAATAACTATCCTTTACTCCAAGGCCCACCGATGTATAGGCCCACAACTCCGCGGTAGTCATAGGCTTAGTTTATTTAGGTTTATAAGTATAGTCCGCCTTAGATATTAAGATTTATACGCTTAAGTTAGAATAAGATATAATACATGTTAAGTAAAAGTTAGTGTGATGTGTCCTACATTTTTTTATGATCAATAAAGACAGTTTCAAAGTAAGTAAGTTTGGTAAACCACACCTTTTAAAAATTTTAAATGCTTGTTACATATAGTTTGATGAGCTTTAAACTAGTCTTACAAGCTATCTTTAGCATTTTTATGAAATTTTATAGCATACCATTATAAACAATTTTTGCAGAACTGAATGTGACTATACCAAGCTTATAATAAACATTTTGAACTTTAGGAATAGTAAAAATTCATTTTATTTTAAAAACGTTTATTAAATTGTAAATGAAATAAATATACAAATAAATCAGTCTCCAGTCAGTCTTAATTATATGCAAAACCAACAAAACAGAAACAGTTAAACAAGATATCGAACATTTCGAAAATACACAAAACCAAATATCTAACTCTTAAACACTAAATTAAAAAAAAAACAGTTTATGAACACGTTTTCTTTGCGTATTCTATAAATATAACAAAAAAATGCAAATATTAACCAAAAAAATATAACGCCAGGATCTTTGATTCAATAGTTGGCAAAATGGAAAAATAATCAAAGATATATACTTTTTTTTCTAAATAAAACATTTATATTTTACAGATTTCGGTACATACTCTCGAGAACTGTACTTACCGGAATCTGTATGTATAAACATGTTTTTCATATATTTCAATTTATTCAAAGGCCTTACTACAAAACTTACATTCCTACATTGTTAATTGCTTATCTGTTATCTTTTTTTCTACACAAAAACCATTAATTTTTACTTTTTCCGCACAAAATACACCGGACGATGCTTAACCATCACCTAATAGAGTAAACAACCAAATGCAAATGGCGCATCAGTTCGTTGCCGCATGGTGAGGAAAATGCACCACGCGTGCGCGGCTGACGCGTCTGTTAAGTTATTACATACACTATTTATGTAATTTTACATTTTATTGGTATTTTTACATGGTAAAATGTATGTTTACACAGTTAAATGAAATAATACATAGTAATAAAACATTTTAATGTGATAATACATAGTATTAATAATTTTTTACAATGTAATATGAATTAATACGTTAATTTATAGACAAATTACATTTTACTATGGAATATTACCATAAGATATGGAAAAATTCTCATTTAAATGCAAATCTACGTTACCAAATATGTTTTTATGTCAAGTATGCATATGAATTGTAAAAACACTGTACCAAGTATTTAAAAATAATGCGCAAAATTCCATTCATTTTAATCAGTGTATGCCTACAGTCCTTAATAATAAATGCAGGAATAAGATCCGGTCCTGTTGTAAATTTAGGTTTTAATTTGTTTAAAGCATTGAGTACTTCGCGTTCTGAAAAACAAGAAATATTTATATTAAGAGAGTTATTTGGGGTATGATGAGAATTAGGGTGTAAATTATTATTTAAAAAAGATCGTTTAAAGTAGTCAGCGAAGGAATTAACTATTTCAAGGGTGCCCTTTATAGGAGTGTCCTTGTAAAACATATCTTTAGGAATATCTCTTGTATTTTTTTTATTCTTTATAAAACTCCAAAATTTGTTAGGATTATTTATGATACTGCTTTCCACATTTGAAACGTATTGATAGTAAGATTTAGATATATCTCTTTTAGATTTATTGCGTAACAATTTAAACGTGTTTATATCATCGATTCTTCCATATTTTTTAAATTTGTTGTAATGAAAACTCTTAAGCTTTAAATCCCTTATAATACTATTTGTGAACCAAGGTGGAAAATTTCTCCTAGGCATATTAGGATATTTTGGTACAAAACTGTCCAATTCCTTTAATATTAAATCATAAAAGACCTTAAACTGATGCTCCACAGAAACCGTAGCTTCCATAAATGACCAATCAGTCTTTGAAAAGGCATCATATAAATTAGGAAAATTAGCTTTTTTAAAGTTATATGCATTTTGTAGGTTAAAAAGTGTCTTACGCTTAAAATTCATAGAGTGGCAATATTTTAACGAAATATCAAGAGCAGGATGGTGAGTATCTTCGGTTAACAACGGATCCAAAGATTTTTCCACTATGCAATTTTCATTATTGTTTATAACCAAATCAAGAATTCTGTTATTTGAATTTTGTATAGAGTTGCTTTGATTGCAATTAAGAAAAGTTATAAAGTTTTGCAGTATTAAAATATGCTTATCTTGAGAATTGTTACAGTTTACGTAATTAGGTAGATTAAAATCACCCAATATGCAAATATTATTACTAAAAATGCAGTCAAGGGATGTTAGACACTCAAACAGATTTTCCAAAGTTTCAGGATATACTGGCGGAGGAAGATATACAGCAAAAACTAAAATTGACGAGAAATCTAATACAATCTTAACACCAACAATATCTATACCGGGCTCAAGATCAACACTTTGATTTACATCTATTTTAAAAGCATTAAACTTTTTATTAACGGCTATCAGACAGCCCCCACCTCGTGATTTTCCCGTATTTAGAAAATCTCTATCGGCTCGAAAGACATTGTACACAGCCGCAACCACCTCACCATCAGATATTGACGAATCGAGCCATGTCTCAGTAAGCGCCATTAAATCATACCAACACGCAGAGGTGCTATTTAATAAATCTGCAGTCTTTGTTCTCAAGCCACGTACGTTCTGATAATAGACCAAAAAGCGCTTACTAAGTCCGGTACTCGGTGCAGTATAATAATTTTGGTTGCTCACAGTAGGCGCCATCAATACGGGCGGGGTCAATGCAGGAGCATAGTTCAAAATCGGGCAGGTACAGAAGCAGCACCTTGACCTATGAAATTATCGATTAATTGCTATTGGCCGAGAATATTTACCCGTAGTTTTGCACACGCATTCTTGAAAACCGAACAGACCGATATATCCCAAGCAGCATGATCCGATTTGACAGTGTTGCCACGATTATGAGAATTATGATTAACACAATTAGAACATTTTAATGTGGAAGATTTGCATTCTTTCACTGAGTGATTTTCACTACATCTGGGACAAATTTGAGTTTTAATGCAATTTTTTGAAGAATGGTTAAATTCATTACAGTTAAAGCAGCGATTTACTTCAACACCATCAAATACAGAGCACGCATCATATCATATCATATAAAAACAGTGCCCACCTTTATGATCCTATCATATGTCGCTCTATCTAATTGAACAACAGCCTGAAATACCTTGTCGCTTTTTTTTGTCGTATATATTTTAAAAACATTACATATGGATTCAGAAAAAAATACATCTTTATTTATTTGTTTAATTAAATTAAGAAATTCGTCATTATTATAATTTTCCCTAAAACCTACTATACGAACCCTAGGACTAATTCCGTAAAGCTCCTTAATTTCATAGCAATCAGCTAACTTTTCTTGAGCCATCTCTCTAAACTTTTTGTTTTCTTCCTGACTTTTACAGCCTACGACAATGGAACCATTTTTAACCGCTTTTACTTTGGTTAACTGTAAATTCAATTCCAATGGGTTAATTCGATAGGTTATATCTTCCTTGGTCTTTTCAGTGGTCTGGGCTTGGTTCTTTGGCACTACCAAGACAGCAGGTTGAGTGTTATTTTTTGCTATACTTGAATAGCTCACCGGTGCAGTAGTCGCCGACTTGACACTTAAGATCTTCTCAGAGATTACAATAACTAAATCAGATTTTAGGGATTCAAAAGCAGCAGTAATAGAAGCCAGTGATCATTGTACATGCTCATTTACGAGAAGTTTTAAACGTGATTGGTCAATGGAAATACATTTTGAAACACATTCATCACACTTCCAGGATAAACCTCTTACTTCAGAAATCAAATTGGCAACATCGACGGACTTGTGAACGCAGTTGATATGCGAAGCGTTTTTACATTCACTAGTTATGTTTTCTGTCACATTAATAACGTTTTAAAAAACTTTTATTTTGACAAGCCGCGATACAGTGTACTCTAAGCAAGAACGAAGATTACCTTAACTTAATATTACAAGTGATTATATAGACTAAATAATGCAAATAAAGCATGAAATACAATATAACTGAGTAAGCGTATACATAAGCAAATATTATATATAGGGTGGCATAATTGTGTACATAACTCACTACATGGCAGTTTTTTTCGTGATGGTATGGATTCCTCACAAAAAACACATATAGACATATTTGGTCTATTGTTTGCACTTAAATCACTCTTTTAACACATTTATTGTTCACTAATTAAGTAACAACATATGGCGTTGGATTGGCAGTCTTACAAAGCACTACTAGTGAAAATTTCTTATTTCTGCTATTAATCTTAACACACTAAAACTGTGAGCAAGTACGGAGCGAAACGACAATGCTCAATTTAGCTGATATAATCTACGATATGAATATCTAATAAATTGATCCATGTGTCACACAGTTTAGTAAAAAACATGTTACAAATTACCTAAATGATTCCGTTTGAAAAGAAGCGCTTATTTTTTTTTTATTGTTAGTAAATATGATAAAGGGTTCGATGAAATTACTATTTTCTTTTCATTCTGTCACATCAGTTAGTAAGGAATATGTATGTAATAAATTATTTGTTTGAAAAGAAACTCAGATATGTTTTTTATTTTAAATTTATTGTTTACAAAATACTGGACAAAAAAATACCATTATATTATGGTTTCTAATATTTTAATTAATTCTAATGTAGTAATAACAAAAACGAATATAGTACAAAACAAAATGAAAAAATACTTCAACTATGTCCAAAAAAAAAGTATTTACAAGTCCAGATATGTCAAGGAACCTACAGCTGTAATTTTTTCAGTATTTCCACTTTTTTCCATTATTTCTTGAAGTTTCACATTGTAGTATTCCCTCTGCACCCTGGTGGTTTTCAGTTGTTCTAATAATACCAAGCGTTGCAGCTCTGAAGTGGTCAAACTTCTTGTTTTGTCTGTTTCGTATGTCGCTAATGCATTTATTTTTGAGGATTGTGTGGCAGAAACGCTGGAATATGCATAGTTTTGCTTGCCAGGATTGTTACTTTCTGTTCCTCTGTTGAAAATCGGAGGTCGGAGTTTTAGGTGAAAACCCCTCTAAAGACGTCGAAATGGCACAAAAGAAAAAAGTCAAGCACAGAAGATTAAATTGAGAAGTATTGTTGCCTTGAAAACTAGTGGCTAGAAATCAAATTACAATTGACTTTTGACATGGCATGACACTCAGTTTTAATAATCCGTCATCGATTACGCAAACACAGTAGTTTTTCACATTTAAGAAAAAAAAATCAACAAAATTAAAACTCTTACCTGCAATTCTACTAACTGTCGGATTTGTATCACCTTCCATTGCTTTGAACAACAATTTTTCCCAGTCCAATAACTTTATTTTTCGATTTCCGGTCTTATTAATATCTGTTTTTTTCTTTAGTCTTGTTTTCATGTTATTAACTTTCTTCATTAACTTGGTGATTTCGATTTTCTTTCCAAAAAAAGCTTCATATTTAGCTGTAATTCTTTCGACAGCTAGCTAGGTCTTTCTTTTTCTTTGCGCTTGGAATTTGTGATTTCATCAAAATTTCAGGGTATGATCTCCATTGCAAAAATTCAATTCACTAATATTACTCTGTGGTTCAACTTCCTCTTCACTAGAAGTCATTTTGCTTTTTTTTACTACTTGAGTAACAAGAAATATAGATGAAACCACAGACACAAAGGAACCAGCTTATTAGTCTGAGCCAAACGTAATCACATGAAATTAAACAAGTCTCGACCTGAGGTTTTCGCCACCTTTTGCTCATTATTATGAAGCATTTGCTCGTGAGTAAAAGGTTATCGTTATTCATATGTAAAGAAGTAAATCCTTATGCTTCTACCTTTTGCTCAGAGCATTACCTTTTGCTTCTACCTTTTGCTTATAAGCAAAATCTTCACTTTTATTTATACGGGCCATAGACTCAATTCCGTCCTGGACTAACTGTGCCAAATTTTTCATTGCCAAATCACCTGTTGTATTGTGAGATCGAATATAATTTTTTAGTTGCGCCCAAACCAATTCGATCGGATTTAATTCGCACATGTATGGAGGTGTGCGAAGAGCAACATGCCCATGGGTCCGAATTATTCGATCCACAACATAGTTTTTTTCATCACTGGGGGGCTTGTTTCGTTGAATTATTTCAAATAATTCCAATTTTCGTGCAGCTGGGTCGTGTTGAATTCCTTAAAATAAAATTCCTTAAATGAATAATAATTAATTTACAAAAAAAGTCGTATATAATTTCAGCACTTATAAAAAAATATAATATTTATGGAATTTAAAAATTACCATTCTTGGTGAGCCATTCTGTCATGTTCTTTTTAATAGATGATTTGGTTGGTACTTTGTTTTTTTGAACTGAGTGGTAGGGTGCATTGTCCACTATAATTACCGAATTTTGAGGAATATTCGACAACAATTCTTCTTCTAACCACTTAGTAAAATTGGCTTTATTCATTTGGCCATGATAGTCGCCACTAGCTTGACCTGCTTTAAAAACAAGACCATGCGTTGGGTACAAAGACACTTTGAGATCCGGCGTGAACAATTACTAATCGACCTGAATATAGAAGTAAGAAGGAGAAAAACATCTAACTTTTAAATAAAATAAAATAATAAATTTTAAATAAAATTATTTGGCGCTGATTCATATTTATTCAAATTTAACTTTATATCGTAAGTTGTGATAAGAAGCAGTAAATAAGGAGAATAAAAAATATTCTTTTTAAAAATTTTATATTACTTTGAAAATTATGGAGAAATAAAAAAAAATTAACAGTATTCTGAATACGTTTCAGTACAATTTTTAAAATGAGCACACAAATATGCTTACCATTTGCTCTAATGTTGCTAACAACCCCAAAAACTTCATTGCTTTGCCAACATTTTCCGAAAGTTAAGTCATTATCAACCCATGTTTCGTCAAGGTACACAATATTTCTTCCTTCTTCCCTATATTTTCTAATTGCTCTTATATATATGCTCTTATATTATAGCGCCAATGAAGAATAGCAGGTCGCTCCACCAAGATTTTTCTTTTATTTTACACTTTCTAAAGTAAAATCCGTTGGCCTTCAAAAGGTTTCTCTGCTATACGGGAAATTCATAAATTCTCGTAACTTAATAAGTAATTCATTAACAGTGGGAACTATCTTAAGCTCTAAATAAAAATTGTTGATTGTGCGTCTTATAATTGGAAAGTCGCAAAATCCCTTAAGACACAGATTCGAGATTTTTTATTAGGTGGGGAAGAAAGCATCTGATCTGGGTGTTCTGCCTGTCGTTTCATATCTTCTTTATGAATTTGACTTACTCTATCTTTAGAGACTCCATTATACAGAGCAACTCGATCAATCTTTCTTTTAAGAGGCAATTTAAATGCGTTGGCTAGAGCTTCTTCATCGCAAACCCTATAAACATTTGCTATTAGCTCCCTAGATTGAACGCTTAATGCCTGTCTATGTAAGAATTGGTTTCTTTCCATAATGAATAATTGAAAGTAAAATAAAAATTACTTTAAAACTCTAGAAATAAATATACCATTTTACTTATAAAAATCGTATTTGGTAGCTTAATCTATACTTACTTTATTTTCCGCTAAAAGCGTAATCAAGGAAAATAAAATATCTAATGTCTTTAACAAAAAAAAAAAAAAAACAACCCACAATAACCAATAATAGAAAAAAAATCGTAAATAACAAGAACAATAACAAGAGCAACAACAACAAATAACAGTTAAATAAAATCGCAAATTAATAAACGCCGAAATCGCAACATCGTCCAAAATCTCTACGCGCGCCTATGGCAAGATGACCAGACAAGGAGTCTTTAAACCTAAAATATAGAAATGTATTGGGTGCCAAACAACCATTGTAGCTCACGTGTATGGCAGGACGAATCAGGAGACAGATACGAAACGTCGCCGCTCGGGTCCCGCCTCCACTGAGCACCTGCAAGATCATCTGTGCGGTCTGTTGCCAGCTGAGACACTTTTTCGGGTAATGAAAGAATTATGATGCTGGCGATTTTCGCCTTCGCTGCATAAATCTTTTTTTTCCAAAAATAATTTTAAGTTTGTAGGGCATTTTGGGTAAATCTCTCAGACAATTAAAACAAATAATTTTCGTCAAATAAATGGTTTATTTAAAATTAAATGAGAGATATATATATAAAGCGGATGACAAATTAAAGTAGGTATAACAACTTGCGGACCGAATAGACGGTTTTAAAATTATTTCAACTACCAACTATAGTGAAATACAAAGAACAACTAAACTCAATCTTTCCAATTAAAACGGTCGAGACGGTCTTCTCTCAAAGCTCAGCCGGGATGTTGACGCCTTGGCATTTTCCGCGAACACTGATGAGCACATAACCATAACAACTCTAAGAAAAACATTCGGACTTCATAATTTAAATCGTTGTTGCCAAATTGCCTACAAATCGGCCAAACTGACAAAAAGCCGTCCCGGCTAACTCAAAATTAGAAAAAACTAAATCTACTCAAAAAAATATATAAATATATAACTAAAATAACTTTATTAGAATCTAAGAATGTAAGCTTCTCAATTATTGTGGAATAATTAACAGATATATGGTTTCATGTTATCGGGTGCGACCACCCCGTTATAAGGAAGTTGAGTAACTTGAAAGCCTTCAACATCTTCAATCACATATCTGTCACAATCCAATATTTTCTTAACTCTATAAGACCCTTTAAATTTTGGAATAAATTTTTTATTGACCCCCGCAGTAGTATCAACATTCTTAATCATTACGTAATCCCCCACATCATATACTGAAACTTATTTACGCTTTTTGCTATAACTAGTCTCGTTACACTTTTGCACTTTCACTATGTTTTGATATGCTTCTTCCCGAATTTGCTCTAAATTCCGCACTTTCTCACAGTTATCGTCTAAAATTAATTTAATACAATCATTTGTTTTACCTAATTGATCGATTCCAAATAACAATCGACTTGGTGTATTATTTGTCGCTCGAGATACCGTGTTGTTACAGGCAAACTCAACCTTGTCCAAGACACGGTCCCAATTTTCTGGCAATTCACATAATTTCGCGATCATTGGGGTTATGGTTTTATTGAACCTCTCAACCTGGCCGTTCGCGCGCGGCGTACCTACAGCTATCAAAACATGATCAACTTTTTCTGAGTTTAAAAAGTCTGTAAACAGAACAGAGGTAAAAGCTGTACCACGGTCAGATATAATACGGCGAGGTTTACTATAAACCCTAAAATAATCCGTCAAATGCTTCACACATTCTTCTGATTTAGTCGATTTGCATGGATATAGTTTTAAGAATGTTGTAAACGCGTCAACTATAACAAATAAATGCTTATAACCCTTTGATGTTTTTTCTAACGGACCAAGATGATCGATATGCAAAGTCTGAAAAGGTAACTTTTCCTTATCGATACTATGCAAAAGTCCTTCGGGCTTTTCGCTAACAGGAGAAAATTCAATACAACGTAAACAATTGGCAATATACTCTTTTATTTTCTCGCGCAGTTTCGGAAACCAATATACTTTTAAAATACTATCTACCACCTTTTTATATCCAACATGCCCTAGATCGTCATGACAGGTTCTAATTACATTGTTTTCCATGGACTGAGGAACATAGAAAAGCAATTCTTTATTTTTTCTATATACAAGACCATCTCTTAACTCAAAGAATTTAGACTCCGCGTTCTCTAATTCATTACGGATTTTCCCTATCTCTAAATCACGATTCTGACAAATTGAAGAGTTTGCTCAAAAGTGTTAGCTTCAATAACTAAAACGCTATGACATCGACTCAACGCATCAACATGACTCATGCGTTTTCCCGGACGATGACATATTTCATAATCGTAATCTTGCAAAAACATAGCCCAACGTGATATTCGCGGATTGACTTGTTGTTTACTAAGAGTTAATCGAAAACTATCGCAATCGGTAATAATTTTAAATTTTATTCCCCCTAAATAGATATGGAATCGTTTTATTGCATTTACAACGGCAAGACATTCAAGTTCAAAACTGTGATACTTTGCCTCTGCTGGAGTGGTGCGTTGGCTAAAATAGAAAATTGGCTTAAAAAGACCATCCTCTTGTCTTTGCAATAAAATTGCCCCAAATCCAGAGGCACTAGCATCACAATGCAATTCTGTTTCAGCAGTGGGAGAATAAATTGACAAAAGAGGTTTACTCGCGAGATGTTTTTTCAAAATTTTAAAAACCTCATGCTGTTTACTACCAAACTCAAATTTAGCATTTTTCTTAACAAGGTCATATAAGGGTTTCGCCACCGTAGAAAATGATGGAATAAAACGGCGAAAATAACTTGCTAAAGAGACAAACCGTAATACTTCCTTGGCGTTTCGGGGAACCGGATAATTGCGGCAGTATTAAACTGCCTAATTTTCGTCAGTAGGTCGAATACCTGCGTAACTAACACGGTACCCCAAGTAATCAATTTCAGTCTGAATAAAGAAACATTTATCTAATCTAAATGTTAACTTTGCTTGGTCTGCCAATCGAAATACCTTTTCCAATATTTCAAAGTGATTTTCCAAGGTCGTTGTTGCTATCAAAAAATCATCAAAAAATTGCATCATTTCACCACTCTGTAAAAGTTCAAAAAAAACTTTTTTAATAAATCTCCCAAACACTTTAGGCGCATTTGTTAAACCAAAAGGGCAGAAAAGAAATTCATATTGACCCATGGGAGTCACAAAGGATGTAAATTTGACAGATTCTTCGGCTATTCTCACATTATAATAACCGTCTTTCAAATCAAGAGAGGTGAAATATCTTTTATTCCTTAATAAATCAATATTATCGTCAATCAACGGGCTTGGAAAATCATCTTTAATTGTGATTTTATTCAATTCGCGATAATCAATACATAATCTAGTTTCGCCATTCTTTTTCCCTACTAAAACTATAGGGCTGGCATACGGTGATTCACTCGGTCTTATGATACCGCGATTTAAAAGGTCATTCAAAATTAACTGTAATTTTTCTTTATCAGAATACGATAAACGTCTAGGTCTAAAACTTATGGGCTGATCGTGTTTCAATACAATTTTCATTTCAAAATCAACTTTACTCGGCCCACCATCTTTAATCTTTAAATAGTCAAATTACATACACCTAAGCTCTTCAACAAACTTTCTATCAATGCTGGAATTAATTTGTAATTCCTCCGACACTTTCAGTGAATCCGGATCAACTTCAATATTCATAATCTGATGAATTGCCGAATTTAAATCATTGGTTGAATAGCTTTCAGTGTTTTCTTTAGTTATTATTATACGATCTCCCAGTGTGACTGTGATGAAGGGTAATGTAGAAAAATCACGCCCAAGTAAAGCCATAAAAGCCATTGTATGATCGGGTACCACATAAAATTTTAATTCAACATCAACATTTTCAACTTTTACTTTAGTGTAAAAAATATTTATAATTTCTAGTGGTGACCCATTTATACCACAAAACCCTTTATCATCCGAACAAATCGGAGATCTCGCCTCTAACGGTACAAAACTTTCCTTAATTAAACTAATCGGTGATCCGGAATCTAATATAGCACTTAACGAGTACTTACAGTGTTGTCCAGTCTTACAAAATACCTCATAACTTACGGAAACCATATACGGCCTGGTATGAGCCGTCTGAAGCAAATTGGCTGACGTTGAGGCACTTGGCTCCTCCTGTGAGCCTCTAACTGGTTGATGAGAAATACGGCGAGGACACTCGTTCAACTTATGTGATGTTGACCCGCACTCGAAACACGCACCAAAAGATCTCTTAGGCTTTACACATTTTGTCGAAATATGTCCCGTTTCTCGGCAATTAAAACACCTTACTTGTTTAACGCCCGGATTTGAATATTGGACAGTTTTATTGCCAACCGCACTATTCACTTTACGTTCCCGTTCATTTGGTTTCTTGTAATCCAATGTGATTTTTTGAAAAGCTTCTAACAAATCTGCTCCTGTACGAAAACGTTGAATACGAGCCTGATCTCGTAATTGTCGATCCGAAATCCCATCAATTATATAGTCTATCAATTCTTCCTCTTCAATCGGCACCTGATTTCCCAAAATTACCTTGTCATGGTAATAATCCGTAAATTGTTCATCTGTTCTCCAATGTCTATTTTCAAAATCTTTCCTCATTAACAATTTACTGGGACGGTGCATAAACATGTGTTGCATGTTATCTAACAAAGTGGTGATGTCCATTGTTAGGTGAGCTGGCTTTGAATGGAACCAAGACAAAGCCCGACCTTTTAGTTTAGAGCTAATAAAAACTCTTACAGCGTTATCATCCAATTGATAAGATGCCCGCAGAAGTTGTACCAGCTGCTCCCATTTTCCAAAATCATTGGAGCCATCAAAATCACTCAATAAATCGCCCATTGCTCGAATACTGATTGTACTGCTAACTGTTTCTGCTATCAGACCTCTCTGGCGTCGTACGAGAATTTAACAACTCTTGTTCTCGTCGTAGAAGTTCAATTTCCCTTCTCGCCAATTTTTGCTCACGTTTCAACATTTCTAGTTCATGTTGAGCCAATCTAGACGCAGCAACATCGACCTGTCTTTGATGTCTTTCGCTGACCAAATCTTCCCAAATGCTTTCGGACACTTTGTCCAGCCTGTCTATAAGTTCAGCCTTACTGCCGGTTACTGGTAAATTACGGAGCTTCAAAAACTCCTTCAACTCATTTACCGTAAAATCTTGCGCCGACATTTTTCTTCAACTCCACTTGAGGTGACGACTTAGGAAAAACAAACGCAACCAATACGCACAATGCTTGTTTTGTTTATTTTCCCAACACAACTGACGTCACTACTTCACCGAATGAAAAAAAAATGCCAATCGCCAATACAAACAAAACTTGTCACATAACCGCCGCGAACCGCGTACACTACTAAAATTGCCACCTTTCTTTTTTTTTACATCTCACTTCTGAAGTTTGTAGGGCATTTTGGGTAAATCTCTCAGACAATTAAAACAATAAATTTTCGTCAGAATGGTTTATTTAAAATTAAATGAGAGATATATATATAAAGCGGATGACAAATTAAAGTAGGTATAAAAAACTTGCGGACCGAATAGACGGTTTTAAAATTATTTCAACTACCAACTATAGTGAAATACAAAGAACAACTAAACTCAATCTTTCCAATTAAAACGGTCGAGACGGTCTTCTCTCAAAGCTCAGCCGGGATGTTGGCGCCTTGGCATTTTCCGTGAACACCGATAAGCACATAACCATAACAACTCTAAAGGTGGGTCCAGACTACTCGTGCTCGCGCTCGCAATCCGGCTTTTACTTGTACTTTTTGAACTTGATCTACTTGTGCCACCATTTACTTGGACCGTCCACATAGACTTATTTATTTGCTAAATTGCTTGTACTCCGGCTGTTCCAATGAGCGACGACGAGCTTGTGGCGGCTAGTGCGGCTTTTAGTGTAATTTATTGTTTATTAAATAAACAAAAAACAAAAATGAGAAAGAAGAGACGGTGGTGGGTTACGTCGTTATTTAAAAGTCGAAGCAAATGCAGTGGAAGCAATTTACTTAGCGACCTTAATATTGAAAACCTCCACTTTCATACATTCGGTAGAATGTCGCCTACTAATTTTGAGGAAATCATAATTTTAATCGGCCCAAAAATTATGAAGAAAAACACAACATTTCGAAAAGCAATTCCTGTAAAGAACGATTAGCTATAACACTAAGATATTTAGCATCGGGTGATTCGTACACTAGCTTAAGCTTTTTGTTTAAGTTTTCCAAGCAGTCAATTTCGCTGATTGTGCCAGAGGTATGCAGTGCTTTATGTGAAGTTTTTCAAGATTTTATAAAGGTAGGTAAACAATAATTCGTTCAAAACTTTATTAATAATAATTCACAAATTTTAATATTGATTAGTGTTGAGAGTGTTAATCCATGGCGTTAATGAATAGTTGTTATCGTTGGTTTGTTCAGGCTGAGAGGTTGAAGGTGTAGGATGTAGGTGTTAGTTGTGACGTTTGTAATAGTGGTTGATGTTCCGTGTTTATTGCATGAGGCGAGGGAAAAGGACTTTGAACCGTAGAAGCTGATTCAGTGGTTGAAGGGGAAGCCGTACTCCAGTACGCCTGTAGTGTTTGGGCCCTATAATTTCCTAGATTGGGTCTTTGCATAGGGTATTCCCCTAACTCTGCCTTAAACAGGATGTCATTAAAACCTTTCTGGACGTAAACAGCTGTTCGTTTATCCAATGATCTTAACTTACGAGCGATGAATTGACCATATCCGTCATACTCATCTCTCTCTTTATTGTTTATTTTCTTTAATATTTCAAACTATTCTTTTATTCGTGGATCTTCATTACTACGTATTCTTTTGCGTCCAGTGATTTGCCTAGTTTGGGCCAGACTATTTTCTTGTGGTACAGTCTCTTCAATAGTGTTGTTATTAGGTGCTTCTTGTGTATGTCCTTCTTCACTTTCTACTTCTTCCTCTTCTAGGTTTTGTGTTGAAGTTTCCTAAAAAATTGACTTATTAAATTAATAAAATCTGTCCAAGAAAATCTACAATATTTAAATATTATTAATAAATGTTTCTTTTTTTCAGATGCCTCAAACAGAGAATGAGTGGCTTCAAGTAGCAGCTCAATATGAAAGACTATGGAACTTCCCACATTGCATGGGGGCAATGGATGGCAAACACGTTGTTCTTCAGTGTCCAGTAAATACAGGCAGTGACTATTTTAATTACAAAGGAACTTTTAGTATTGTTCTTTTTGCTGTTGTTGATGCCGATTATTGTTTTCTCTACGCTGACGTGGGCTGTCAAGGTCGAATATCAGACGGCGGTGTTTTTCGCAATACAACCTTTTACAAAAAACTGGAGGATGGCTCTTTAAATCTTCCAAGTAGTAGAAAACTTCCTAGTAGGGAAATGTTGGTCCCGTATGTTTTTGTTGCGGATGATGCATTTCCGTTGCATAATAATATAATGAAACCATACTTAGGACAGCAAGAAAAGGGATCAAGCAAAAGGGTTTTTAATTACAGGATGAGTAGAGCCAGACGAATAGTAGAGAATGTTTTTGGTATAGTCTCAGCAGTATTTCGGGTTCTTAGGAAACCCTTACTTTTGGAGCCCCAAAAAGCTCAAGTAATTGTTATGGCTTGTGTTTATTTACACAATTATTTAAGACATAATGCAAGGAATACATATACACCAACCTTAACATTTGACTGTGAGCAAAATGGAGAAATTGTTCCAGGAAATTGGAGAAATGAACCAGAGCCGAACTCTACATTCCGGGCTTTAAGAAACATACCTCGTAAATCTTCTCAGAATTCCCAAAGCATAAGAAATGAATTTGCAGATTATTTCGTCAATCAAGGAAAAGTACCATGGCAAGATAATTATCAATAAATTAAAAATAATTTTGTCAGAATTTTTTTAAAGTGTAATTACAATTTTTTCTTAAAAGATTTTTAATTTTTTTAATCGGTGTTTAAATGAGGATAATATTTTGAAGAGCAGTTTATTTAAATGGCACTTATAATTAGATAAAAAATATAGGTACGTACCTCTGTATTTATTGTTTCCTTGGGTTGATATTTCGTGTGCAAGAAATGAAAATGTTTAAAGGCAAACCAAGGAGAATATAATTCATCTGTGCCCATTCCAGATCTGTTATTTTGTGCAACTTTTTGCCTAGCTTTTCTGTATGTTGCCAGTAGTGACGTAATTTTGCGTTTTATCTCCTGTACATCTAAATTTAATTCTTGTCATATTTCTTTCCAAGCATCGTTCTTTTTATTATTAATTTTGTAAAATTTATTTGTACTGTCCCACAAAACTACATGCTTTTCGTATAATTTAATTAAATCAATAACGCGATCGTTGTCCACTCCATTTTGATAAAAATTAAACGTTTAAAATACGTTTGACCTTAAACAACACAACACAAGTCACAAGTATACGAAATTCGAAAAATTTCCGTCCAATAAACTTACAAGTCCGTGCGAGCTTCCTTTGATGTACCGACACCGGTCGGAACCTCACGAGTAACGTACTTGCCTGGCTTGCGCTGCTCCCACTCCGACTTGTCGCCACGTCCACATATAGGCAAGTCGCAAGTAAAAGCCGGAGTACGAGTACGAGCACGAGTAGTCTGGACCCACCTTAAGAAAAACATTCGCACTTCATAATTTAAATCGTTGTTGCCAAATTGCCTACAAAATGTAGAAATAATTTTGCTAAATTGTCTATTACTCCCGAATTGGCTACTTTTTCAGGACTTATTATAGGCCCACACACACTTTTTTCTCACTGCTTTTTGCAGTTTCTATCTTTAGTTCACTAGACACCTTATTCTTTAAAATATATTTTAAAGAGAGTATCTTAAAAATTTTTGGTCTGGTTTAGAGTTAAGCCAATTATTAAATACACATTTAAGTCAGTATACTGTGTCAGATAGGTAAAATAATGGTCTCTGATTATCTATGGGAAGAGGATAAACAATGCTAAGTTGGTCTGCAGTTGACTCATGGCTTTCCCATTAATGGCATTATTATCACTTATAACACAAAAAACTATGTACCCAATCTCCTCTAAATTTTCAATAATTGTCTTAATAAAATTATGAAGTATGTCTGATGTAATTTTGGAGATGGGAGCTATGTGAACTACTTCCTTAAAGCTGGAACACACACTTGTAATCATAAAAGTAAATGCCGAGGAAGCTAGAGACTTATTATTGACTGATGTTGCAGTGATATTACCGCCTTTATAGTCCATGTAAGGGTCAATATAAATTTCATCAAAAAGTAGTGTCACAATTCTCTCATGATCCTTTAGTAAACTAAACACATTTCGGGCATAAGTTAAAAACATTTTTTTTTCATCTATGTGGGGATCGGTCATGTGTTTGTTACAAATACCCATTATAGTTTGAGGATGTGGTATTAGGGATCCATAATCTCTTAAATACTTGTAAGCATGAGGACTAATAGTATAGATTATAGAAGTCAAAATTATTGTACTACTTGAATATCTGTACCTTTCCTTTCCAGTTGTAAGCAAAGCTAATTGTTCACAAATAAAATCTAAAGCATGCACTATTTTGTTGTCTTCAATGTTTTTAAAACTTTTTAGTATGTTTCACACAAAATCGAAAACACATTTCATTTTATTTATGTCATTTGATGGTTTGACATCTCACATGGTTGATGGTTGATCGAGAATAGTATTGCCAAGGGTATTGGTAGCAGTCTCGGTAGCAGTATTTGGATTTAAGTCACAGTCGGGGTTGTCATTATTGGTAACATTTTCCTCCAAAGACAGGGTAATAATAGTAAGGTCTATTGCTTCAAGTATTGCATATAAATCATCTAAACTATGGGAAGTATATGGAGTTTTAAATTTTGATGTTAAAACACAAACTGGCTCGCTATATAAAAAAGTTTCAATATTTAAATTAAAATTAAAAACAATTGCCCAATTAATGCATGGACCAGGTGTGTATTCAATTTTAAAAATTGTTAGCTTTTTGCTGTCTTGAGACTCACTGTGAGCAGTAAACCAATCTTTCGGTAGTTTAAAAGCAGAAAATTTTTCAAAAAACTCTTCAAAACTGTCAAATTTATTTTGTTTCTCATGCTCGCCAAAGTCAATTTTGCTTCAAGGGCTTTTGTTAAATTCAACTTGTCAATATTTTTAAACCTTTCATCTTTACTTGGCCGTATTTTTATGGTTTTTGACAAATAACTAGGGCAATTAAAAAAAATAGATGGTGTACAGTCTTCTTTTAGCCGTGGTTTTAGTAATTCTATTGTAAAAATTTTACCTGTGTTGGAATCTTGAACTTGAGTACTCTTTATTATACTACCTTCAGGAAAATGAGCTTCACATAGTTTGGTGTTGTTGGTGGGCTCAAAGTCATCTCTGTGTATGGCTTTTACCCATTTTCGCCTTAGATTTATATCCGGAGGAAAACCGAAGACATGCACTTTAGGTCCGTTACAACCAGGAACACAACACTTTTGAAGCATATTCACACTCTGGTATTAACTAAAGACCGAACTAAGAGAAAAACATTAAATTAAACACGAACTAAAGTTTTAAAGTCTGATATAAACAAATAAAACCGTGGCGCCGCCGGAGAACCGGTTTTTCCGAGGATTTTTCTAGTCCGAAAATACGATTTTGCGATTTAAAAGTACGCGAAGAGTTTACATAAATATAACATACACGTTTCGCGGAAATAAACAGTTCCGATTTTAGAAAAAAACACAAAAATGAGCTAATGTTTACTGCGGATCTCGTCAGAAATACCGGCAACCACAGAACATAAATATAAACAACCTAACCTCTCGTTTCATCAGGTGCCACAACTAGTGTATGCGCCGTTGTCAGATTTATATAGAAAGAACTCCTATTGGCAAGTAACAAGGCTATAAATGATAAAAATGCAAGTTTAAATTATAAAAAGAGAAATAAAAATGCACTCTTTTTTTTAACTAAATTGTAAACTAAGAGCAGTTAAAGATATAGATTTAATTATTTTAAGATAGTAATAGAGCATTCTAACGTTTACGGCAATCTACAAAGTCTGGCAGCGTTGCAGGCAGCCTTCCGTGGACGAACAACGGCACCGTCAACAGCTGAATTCACCCGAAAATCAACCCGAAGTGCCCAAACGCGTGAGGTCACGAGCAAAATTTTTTGGAGCGCTTTGTCCTTTTGTAGAGGTGTTATTGGTCAGGGCCCTTGAGAATGAAGAATTAAAGAAGTTTTTATTAAAATGGAGGGAAAATCGACCCTGGCGAGGCGTCTTTTCCTAAAAAACGCGCAAAAACAAAACAGCCCACTCTCTCTCTATTCTACGTTAAACACATCCCAACAATAAACACCTAAAATCAAACCATTTACAAATATAAACGCATTGTTCACCCAAACCGATCAAAAACCAACCGATCTACTCTCGCTTTTGGGGGCGTGTCATCTACGCCGCCAATTGACCAATCGCAAAAATACCTAAACCTATAAATATAACCACCGAACATAAACTAGAATAGAAGGATCACTCTAAGCGCCGCCCAAAATATTGCCTTTCTCACTCGCTTTCTGATGCTACTCTTTTTTGCTGCCCGGTGGCGACTGCGTTATACGGGGGCGTCTTCAATATTAGAACTATAATAGCGTTGTGCGGAAATTTTGTACAATAAAAATGCCGGCGATATGTTGCGTAGATGGCTGCAGGAGTAAAAGGGGATATACATTTTTTTTTAAATAAAAATGGATTAGTTTACAGAAAAAAATACACGCTTTTCTTCGGTATTTCTTAAATATCTCGGAAAATTGAGATCCTACAAAAAAATCTAATAAACAAAAGTTGGTTTAAAAACAAAAGATTGGCTTTTGCTTGATTTGTCTAGGTGCTATAGGCGCTAAGATACAACTGTGTGAACATAACCCCTTCTTTTAGATAACAAAATATAATGACGTAAAATAATAACGTGAAATAATTTAAAAAAAAACGTTTTTTAGACAAATATCTAGCACATTTTTTCAAGTATGTACTATCAAAAACTCTAAAAATAAACTTGATTGTAAGTCATTAGCATAAAAATTAAAAAAGTTAGGAATAAAATAGAAATAATTGCAGTTTTAAAAAAAATTATCATAAAAAATTATGTATTTATTTCAAAAATTAAAGCGTAGCCTTCTACAATGGACTATATATAGGTACCAATAATATGTTCAAAAAGTGTCAGCGATTTAGAGTACATATTTTTTTTAAATCGTGATTTTAATCTAAAAAAATGCAAAGTTTTTGGTAATATTCTGTTATTAGTGGTGGTTTTTAATAGTGAAAGCTATCCGATTTATTATTAGTTGCATTGCAATCATTTGAATGATATAAATTTTAGACACTTATACCGTCTAACCATACTTAAAACTGCATTTTTTTCGTCATTAAGGGTGAATTTTAAGGGTTTAAGTTTCAAAATATTGATGTGTACTATAATCCCCAATGTAAAACTATATTTATTTTGCATATTTATATGAATTCTAGGTTGTAAAACACCTATTTTCGTTTTATTTGAATTTTAGTGGTTTGTTCTTTCATCCTCTATTTAAAAAGCAAATAATTAGGCATTTAATAAGTTTTTTTTTATTTAACTGCCTTTTTATATTTCACTGTTACCGAGTTCCATATGCTGAGTGTTGTTATCACATTATTAAGTAAATTTTATTAAATATTTAAAAAATGGGTATATTAACGAAGTTATTATTAATTAAGTGTATGTAATATTAGGTAGGTAGTTTCTTGGTCAGTTAAGAAAAGAGCATGAAAGGAACGTAAAGCTAAGATTTAATTGTGTACATTCTAATAAACTTAATTTTAAAGCTATCTACCAAGTGTTTTTCTTACAGTTATTTGTTCAAAAGAGATACTTAATAATATTCTTTCAATTTCATTTTAACAATAATACAAAGTGCCTTTAATTTCAAAAAATTCCATATTATTACACGCCGCGATGTACGAAAATATTCCTTATTAAAAATGTTTCAAACACCCCCCGTATAGTAAAGGATTGCCGTCGAAACTAAATAATGATTTACGACCGCGTAAAAAAAGTCGGCACTGTTTAGAAGTCCCTACTTCAAACGGCCGCAAGAGAGTGAACCTACTGTCTTGTTCTTTATACTGTGATATAACCCACCTTTCCACGTCCCGGCCAGTCGATTCCATGCTCCGAGCCACGTCAGCCAAAGCGCTCCGATGCGATCAAAAGAAAAAAAGATAGGCGCCTAAATCCAACAAGCGAACAAGTCAGAAACCCGGCAAGAGCCATCGTCGCTAGCCCGGAAGAAATCAGTGCTAGACTTGGGAATTTTAGTTCATTTTTGTGATTTCCATCTCGCTCAGGAAAGTGAATAGTACAAAAGTTTAGTTCATTTAGATCACTGATCGCCGGTGCCAGTGGTAGTAACTACTATCAAGTAGTAGTTCACATTCATAAATTATTTCTTAATGCAAAATAAAAAAATACCTACTTTTGTCGATATTCCGCAATAAAGATAAAGTTGAATTTCAGGCGAAGCGGCAAAAGACAGTATCAATCGGATATAAATTTTTAAAAATATGTATTATGTAAATAAGATGAGAACAATTTATTCTTTGTATTGTAATAGCAAACTAACAAAGGCAATTATAATATTTCAAAATACATATAGGTATACACACACACACACACACAGTACACACTCACACACCCTAACAAGGTCACTTTTCAGTTTTCAATACACTAAGTTCGGAAGGACGGAAGGTCGCGATTAGCGGTTACGGGTTACGGTCACTTAATCAGTTTAATCTAAATCGCTCAATATGAGTTATGAGTAAATATTATTTTAAGTATTTTACAGTCTGTCGAACGTTGTTTTGTTTTGTTGCATTCCTTCCCCCTCTCTCTCTCTCTCTCTGTTTGCATTGTTTGGTGTTGATTTACAGTACAATAACAATAAACAATTTACATTTTACAATAGTACAACAGTCCCAGCACAGTCTAACAATTGAAATCTATATACTTTGGTCCCAGATTACAAGTGAAGTGGGAAGTGGGTTAGTAGTCTTCGAGTTTGTAAAATTAGGAGTGATAACCATGCTTTTTAATGTTGTTATGTTGTTAGTCATTTTTAATCTTGACGATGTGTATGTGGTTGAGGCGATAGACTACCGTGCACAGAGAATGTTGGTGTTCAAGATCTGAATTTGGCGCGTACAATTTTGGAAAATCACATACCTCAAGGATATCGCTTACAGGATTTATATCCAGTTACGCAGACGGGAAGAAACCCTCATCGCTGGATAGGGGTTTATCAACGAATCGATAATGTGTACAGATAGGATTGTGCTTATCTTACCGACGTGCGAGCTTGTTTCAAACAAACGTGCCCACCTGGTTGTGAAATATCACAGGTACTTGTCTGTCTCTCAAACCCCAAATAGGCAATTTATTGAAGTGCAAATGTTGGTCAACTGCCGCTGCACAAAAATTGTCCATCGTCGTCGACGAAGATTTTTCACATCGGGGTTCCAGAATGGCTGCATAGAAACGAACAAAACTAAACACTTTCAGCATGAAAAACAATGCTCTATCTTAAAGCGGGAAATCTTATGCTGATAATTGCAACTATGTAGTATGTACCTATATGTAATTTAGATTTTAAGTTCTTTAAAAAAAAACAAAAATATTTCTCATATTATTATTTATAAATATTATTACATAGATTATTATTATTAAATAGCTTTAGTCAACAGAAGGTCGATCCTTATGAAATTGGATATGTGTAATAGACCCGAATGTTGGTGCGGTGTCATAAATAGGTATTATCTTAATGGTTTGTTTAGGTTAAGAAATATGGCCTGGTATTGAGCTTTGGAATGTGTGTAGTTTGGATTTTTAGAGTTAGTTAAAGATAAGATTGTCTGAAAAACTGTATACAAATATATCATATATTATGGTTATAGAATTAAATGGAATATGAGGAGACAGAATAATTAAATAACTATTGGAGTATGGAATTTAATAAACTATTGTAAACGATGTTATTTTAGCGATCGAAATAAAAAACCAACGACATCAACTGTGAAAACGTTTATTTCTATTATTTCGCCTTCGACATTTACTTACACTATATCGAAAGATATATGAACATGTATAAATATGTTCATATATCTTAAAATCCGAAAAGCAAAAGATACAAAAACTTAAAATAACAGTATAAACAAAGTAAAATGATCCTAAAGTAAAATAAACTAAGCAAATTCTAGCAAATGCCTACTAAGAAAGTTAGACATAAATTAATTATTTCTTTCTTTCTTCTGAATAAATATATATGTTAAAACAGTAATATCAAAATAAAAGAATTATAAATTAGCATTTAGAAACAATATTTTGCTCACATTTTGGCTTTTCAAAAGAGTACGTTTCTCACTTAATACTAATCCTGCCTTAGAAAATGTTCGTTCGCACGGAACCGATGTTGCTTGTATGCATAGCCTTTTTTTCATATAATAAAACAATTTAGGATAGACATATTTACGCGATTGCCACCAAGAAAAAGGATCTTCATTCCTACTGACAAGTGGCTCGCTTAAATATCTGTCGAGTTCTATAATACCTGATGCAGTAGTGTTTGTTTCTTGCAAAACCCTGCCTGCATTTTCATCAAAATGGGACCATAAAGTTGATTTAACAGATGTACATTCTGGTTCTGTCTTGATACCCTTTGTTGTAACTTGTTCGTCATGGTGTGCTGGAGCGAGCCTTTTTCGCAAATTTGCAACTGCTGTAGTATACTTGTTTTGATCTTTAAATCCGAATTTTTTAAATCGTGGATCTAAAATAGTTGATTCAGTGAGAATCTCAACAGATTCAACGTCTCTGAACCGGCGGTAAAACTCATTTAACATTTCTTTTATTACTGACTTTACTTCATTTTCTAAATGTTCTTTATTTTCATATAATATTAAGTGTTGATATATTGCACGCACAAAAATTAAGATTTTCGATATCGTAACATTTTTTCCGCACTGATTTCTGTGGTTATATCTTTATATATTTGCAAAATTTCTACCAAATTGTTTAGTATTGACCATTCTGTAGCAGATATAACATTCAAACTTGGACATTCTAATGCTAAAGTCGATATGACTGCCTCTTTTATTTTACAAATTCGTTCAATCATATCTAAAGTAGAGTTCCACCTTGTTTGCACATCTTGTTTTAATTTTAATTCCGGTAATCCCATCTGAGCTTGTGTTTTTTTAAGTTTTACTAAGGCTGACGAACTTCTTCTAAAATATGCTACGATAGCTTTTACTTTGTCTAAAAGTGTAGTTACCCCCTTAAGGCTGTTTTGGACTAACAAATTAATCGTATAAGCGAAACACCCTCGCGATTTCCATCCACCGATGCGCACAGCAGAAAGAATATTTGCGGCATTGTCACTGACAATACAAACAACTTTCTTTTCTATGTTCCAGGCTTCAAATTTTTGTCTCAAAAGCACTGCAAGGTTTGTACCTGTATGTTTTTCTTCATAAGGAAAACAATCCAGGAGATAAGAATTAATCTTTAGTTCACTGTGTTCCTCACTTACGAGGTGTATCGTGAGTGCAACAAAACTTTCGTGATTGATGGATGTCCAACTGTCAGTTGTTATACAAACAAAATCTGCCTGGTCTATTTTTTTTAAATTTTTTTCCATTACAAGCTGGTAGGATTGATCTAACAAACTCTCACTTACGGTTTTTCGGCAGGGCAATTTATAACTAGGACACAATTTTTCACATAATTTTTGAAAATGTGGCTCTTCTACAACTCTAAATGAATGATACCCTTGTACAATCCATTGCAGAACCTGCTGGTCAATCTCTTTATTTTTAGCGACAGAAAGACGTTTGAGATTGCGAAATTTGTAATGTCACTCTGGATTATTTTTTTTCTCTTTGACGAAGGTACAAAATTATCTATGTTATCTTTATCAGAACTTTGGCCAGTACTAGATGTACTTGGCCTAGGTAATTCCGAACAATCACCTTTTTCATCAGCTGATAGTAATAAATTTCCGGTTCTTTTTATAGGAGTAAGAGGATGTTTCAATTTCATGTGTCTATTTAAATTTCTTATAGATCCGTTCTTTGTAGATAATATTTGCTCACAGTATAAACATTTTGCACTATCCTTCCCACTTATTTCTACAAAATGGAACCAAATATCGCTCCTTCTCGGCGCCATCCTCAGTTTATTAATATTAGCATAAATTTTATTTAAAAAATAATGTTTTTGCACTGAACTTTTTGTTACTGTTACGACAATAATAAATAATTACATGAACTTAAAAAATTTAATCAATGATTGACAAGTCGTACAGAATGAAAACAGTACCAGACCGACTAAAACACCGACTAAAACAAAATCAAATCGCCATTCGCCAGACGTAAGTATATTTTCATGTTTATATTTCAAACGTTCGATCACCGCTTTCAGCTCTGCGGCTCATATTTCGCTTCTCTTTCATTACATTAGATATCAGAATCGATCTCCGTCAGGCGATCCCGCAAACGGCGCAAACGATCGGGTTCACTGAAATAAAGTTTAGTTCGCATGTGAACTAATCTTTTTGCGTATACTGTTTCGATCATTTAGTTCACTGAAGTGATTCGATCATTTGAACTAGTTCGCTCATGAACTACACAACCCAGATGATCTCTGAAAAGAGTCGGACAGGACGACTTAAACGGAACCTGTGTAAAACAGTTAGTAATGTGGTAAATCTGGTCAGATTGATGAATAAATGTTTTGTTATTAGGTTGATATGACATAAAATAGAAAATGACCTAATTGTTGGGAATTTAAAAGTAGTTTAACAAATTATTTGGTAAATATCTATGAAATATGATTTATCAAATAGCTATGTTTGATTGTGACTGGTTATTTTTTGAGGGCGAAAAAAAAAATAGGATGGCCAAATATTACGTGCTTTTAATCTAAGGACAAAAATATATATTTATATAATCAAAGAGTCAGTTATTTCTTTGACAAGTAATAATTAATAATATGCAGCGCTGAAGGATATAGCGATAGCCGAGAACTCTTAGTTACTCTAGTTGTAGCTCGATCTCGAAAGATGATACATGCTTCTAAAAAACAAAAACAGTTCTGCATGAACTCGTGGCGGATAAAGATAGCGATTTAACGGTTAAGCTTCTTTGAACGTACATCGCGATGTTGAAGTCGATTTTAAAAGTTTTGAGAGTACTATTCGGTACCATGACGAATCAAAAGAGCTAGGCGACGTTGTGTAATATTTTCGTTTAACTGCGTCGTATAAGCAGATATAATTTTCGGAAAGATTACAAAAAATATAAAAAAGAAAACTACAATCATTGATATCAACGACTACTTTGATATATGAGGACCCTTTTTTTTAACTCGATAAGTTCTTTTTTACCGAAAATGAGGTGTATCGATTCCCGATGGAAATTTAATGCACGATTAATTGCTGGCGCCAGATACACCAAAGCTAGATAAATGCAAAAATTATAGTATAGACAATACCTTGCGTTTTTTTGAAATTCGATAACTGCATGCTCTCCTTGAAAACTCGATAAGTAACTAACCAAATTTTATTAAAAAATCCTGTTTGTTATTTTGGTTGAGTTTTAAATAAAATATAGATCGGCGTTTGTCTTTGCCATGTGCTTTTGTTTTTTTGCATTTCTAAGAAAAATCATGATCAAGCTCGACAAAAAATTACGCGCTATAATAAAGTGAGGTTAAGTTATGCTGACAATGCCTGTAATCAATTCGAGAACAAGGCGAAAGGTGTAGTTTCTAAGGCGTGAGAACTATTAAGAAATGAAATACTTGGTAAGTACAACATAATAATACCTGAAATTGGCTGCAGTAAGTATTATTCATCCTTTTTTACTTTGTGATTCTAGGACTTCACGTAAAAATAGGCTGTCTGGCATTTCAAAAAAAAATTCTTAAAGGTAAATCGTTGGTGGTGTCAAATCAAAACCAAATTGATCAAGATATTACCAAAACCATAGAGGACAACATAGGCAGCTACAAATGTAGCGAGAGAGTCACTACTTACGTGCAAAATGTCGAAGAGGCTACCTAACACCAGAATTAAATGTACGAAAATGTAATCTAGATTTTGTAGTTCTATGACTTTTAAATGTTCACTAGCTAAGTACAAGAAAATTTTCTATACACATTTTAACCTTGGTTTTGGTAATCCCCACTCAGAAACAAGTTTAATATGTAAGTTTTTGGTAAAAATTAAAAAAAAAAATTTGGAGAAAATAAGTGAATTTATTACCAGCATTTTTCAAACAATTGAATTCTCTTAAGGAAAACACATTTAAAATTATTTTTGATTGCCAACAAAACCAGCCTTTGCCAAAAATGTTTGTTAGCGAAATTTTTTATTCGAAACAAGTTTGGCTTTATATTATGGGCATTGTGCATCATCAGGGTAAAAAGCAAAAAAAACGGAACATCAGTTTCTACGTTTGGTTGGAGACACAGGCAGGTTGGGGATATAACAAAATAGCTTCGGGTTGTTACATTATATTAGCAAGATAGATGTTAAATAGACCGGACTATAATATTTAAGATTTGGCCTATTTTTAAACCGAAAACGTTTACGTTGCGTCTCGCCGCTTCCTGGTAATGTTTTTGTTCGGTATCTTTATTTTCTTGCATGTTAGTTCTTTTAAGTCGGTCCAACTGTAAACTTGCCGCTAATAAATATTTTCTTTTACTGATCATCGGGTTTTTATTGAACAGGTTATGGGCCCAGGCACGTTTTAATTTTTGAGTTCAAGGGCAACCTATTGCTCGGTAGGTTTTCGGGTCGCGTTTGAGTCGTGGCTTATGTTACAGATTTTATTGTTTTTACGTTCTAGTCGTATATAAACAAACAATAAAAATACAGTGATGGCGGTAAAATTAGATTGTGGAAATATTCCGAAATTTGCTGGGTCAAATTTCCAACTGTGGAAGTTTAGCATTCGGATTGTGTTGAAAGCTGAGAATATACTCTCCATTGTCGATGGTTCGACACCTGAGCCATCTGAGACGACGACTGTAGAGTGGAAAACCTGGGATAAAGGTAATTCGAAGGCCCAAGTTATTTTATTGTCCACAATAGCACAAGATCAGATCCAGCATTTGATAAACTGCGAAAATGCAGCACAAATGTGGACAAGGTTAATGTCCATTCATGAGCAGAAAACCGAAATTTCAAGAGAACTCCTATGGCAGAAGTTTTATGAATATAGGATGTCTGACAATGCAAAAATTGCCGATCACATTTCTTCGATTGAATTGCTTGTACGACAGCTTAAGGATGTAAAAGAAGAAATTAGTTCCAGTGCAATATGCTCCAAGGTAATCAATAGTTTACCCTCGAAGTATAATGCATTCCGTACTGCATGGGATTCAGTTAGCAGTGATCAGCAAACTTTTGAAAATCTAGCTGCCAGGTTGCTGAAAGAAGAGACCAGAATGTCGAGTGAGGATTCAGAAGTGTCCCGCCTTGCTTGTCAGGTAGAGGCTCTACAAGCTAAACTAGAAGCTAACAAAAATAAGGTCAAGCCGAGTATTCGAGAGCTAAAGAAGAATACTAGCTGCAAGTATTGTAAACGCAAAGGTCACTGGGTTAGAGAATGTAGAAAGAGAATACAGGACTTGAAAAATGAGCAAGGTAAGGTCTCAGGATCAGAAAGTGCTTCTACATCCAGTTCGGCCTATATATGTGATATAACATCTATGTATCTGTCAAGCAATGTCAAGAAAACTGAATGGATATGTGACTCTGGTGCGAGTCTACACATGACTGGAGAGAAAGGTTGGTTTGCAAAGTTAGAAGCATTGAACGAACCTATGTTTGTTCGAATAGCAAACAATAAGTTAATTTCTGCAGAAGGTAAAGGTGTTATACAAGTTCAGGCATGTGTTCAAGGTCAGTGGTATGATCGCACAATAAATAATGTCCTCTACATTCCAGAACTCCAAGTGTAATTTGGCTCACAAGACTTCGCTGAAGTTATGGCATGACCGCTTAGGACATATCAACCCTACTACTATAAAGAAAACAGCACCTTTGGTAAGCAGTCCAAAAAGTCTCATAGAAGTTTGGAGAAACGGAGATCAAAGAAACCGGGAGAGATGATTCACAATGATGTTTGTGGTCCTATAAACATTATGTCTCCGAGTGGATCAAAATTTCGTCTTGTTTAAGGATGATTTTAGTGGATATTCTATTGTTTATTTTCTTAAACATAAATCCGATGTTTTAAGCAAATTTAAAGAATTTAAATTGCTTGTAGAAAACCAGACTTGTAACAAGATTAAAATCTTAAGAAGTGACCAAGGTAAAGGTGAATATGTTAACAGTGGTTTTCAAGAATTTCTCAAAAATAATGGAATAATACACGAGTGCTCAGCCCCATACACCCCTCAACAAAATGGCCGAAGTGAGAGGCAGCTAAGGACCATTGTGGAAAGTGCCAGAAGTATGCTTATTAGCAAGAATGTGCCACAGGAATTATGGAGTGAGGCAGTGAATACAGCTGTGTATGTACTTAACAGAACAGCTTCAACTCAGGTACAAAACATGACTCCATATGAACAATGGTCTAGACGAAAGCCGGATTTAAAGCATATCAAAGTTTTTGGCAGTGTAGCTTACATGTTAATACCATCACAGTTTCGTAAAAAGTTTGACCCGAAATCGAGAAAGTTATTATTTGTGGGTTATGATGGATTTTCTTCGAACTACAGGCTTTGGGATGCGGAGAAGAGACGAATTGAGGTAAGCTGCAATGTTAATTTTAATGAAATGGAGGGGATAGAGAAGAAAGAGGAAACTTTTTCATTAAAATTTGATACACTAGAAAATGAGGAATATGTAGGCCTAGAAGATCTTCAAGAAAGTGACAGTGATGAAAGCTTAGACATATCACAAACCAGCACTTACCAAACATTGGATTCTGATGATGAAGTTTTTGAGTTGAATATTCCAGAGTCAGCAGATGATGAAAATGCTGATAGAAGGCAGCTACGTGACAGGAATACACTATCTAAGCCGGACTATTATGGTGTAGCAAATTATTGTGAGATTTTAGAACCTACAAACTATGAGAATGCCACTAAGTGTCAAGATTCAAGTAAGTGGCAGCGAGCCATGGAGGAGGAGATGGATGCACTTAAGGACAATAACACATGGGACTTGGTAAAGTTACCTGATGGTGCAAAAGTGATAGACAATAAGTGGGTTTATCGTGTTAACTTTGACTCTGATGGTAATCCATTTCGTTATAAGGCTCGTCTTGTCGCGCGCGGATTTATGCAAATTAAAGGCATAGACTATAAAGACACTTTCGCGCCGGTTGTGCGGTATGACTGTGCGAATTTTGCTAGCCTTAGCAGCCGAAAAAGACTTGAAAATTGCAAACTTCGATGTACAGACTGCCTTTTTGTACGGTGAGTTGCCAGATTGTGTTTATATGAAACAGCCTATTGGCTTTGAAAATAGAAAGGCGCCGGACTTGGTTTGCAAACTTAATAAGAGTTTGTATGGATTGAAGCAATCACCAAGATGTTGGAACCGTAAGTTTGTTGATTTTCTTAATAAATTTGACTTTAGACAATTGAAAAGTGATCAATGTGTTTTTCTTGGTTCTATTGCAAACGCAGAAATATATTTAGCAATTTATGTTGACGACGGATTGCTAATGTCAAAATCTGAAAGTGCCATTAATCAACTTATAGAGACTTTGCAGCAAATGTTTAAAATTACTGTACATTTAAACAATAATAAATTAAATTTTGTTGGTCTTGAAATCGAACAAGATCTTGCTGCGGGTACTATTGCTATTCATCAAAAGCTTTACCTTAATAAATTGCTAACAAAATTTAATATGACTAATGCCAAGCCTCTAAGGATTCCTGCAGAACCTAGTGCGCCTTTGTCCAAGGGCAATAATTTAAATTGTAATACGTCATTGCCGTATCGTGAGGCTGTTGGATCATTAATTTTCTTAGCCACAACCAGTCGCCCAGATATAACCTATGCGGTAAATCAGGTGAGCAGATTCTTTAATCACTGGAGTGATGAACATTGGCAGGCAGTGAAACGAATTTTTAGATATTTGAACCTCACTGTTCACTATAAAATCGTTTACAATAAGACGTCGCAAATTGAGGCTATAGGTTACACTGATGCCGATTACGCTGGATGTTTGGACACAAGAAAATCGACCAGTGGTTATGTCTTTATTCTTGGTAATGCTCCAATCACTTGGAAAAGCCAGAAGCAGAATGTGGTAGCTCAATCAACCACCGAAGCAGAGTATTTGGCTTTGTCTCTTGGAGTTAGAGAAGCTTTATGGCTGAAACATTTTCTAAAAGAACTTGGCATTAACGTCTCGACTATAAAACTTCATGTTGATAACCAATCAGCTATTAAACTTACACAAGCTCAGCAACTTCATAGTAGAACGAAACATATAGACATTAAGGTACATTTTGTTCGAGATGAGTGCGAAAAGAAAAATATATCGGTCAGTTATGTGAACTCAAGTAACCAATTGGCAGATCTATTTACAAAAGCTCTTTCTAAAACTGTTTTTAACAATTTACTGGAAAAGTTGAATTTGTCAATGTGAATTATGATTAGCTTAGAAACAGTCGGTATTAGTTGTATTTTTAATGCTTTGTTTATGTTTATTTTGATTAGGTGTAAGTTGTTTTTTTTTTAAATCACTCTGATGTTGTTAAATCTTAAATAAGTGGGAGTGTTAAATAGACCGGACTATAATATTTAAGATTTGGCCTATTTTTAAACCGAAAACGTTTACGTTGCATCTCGCCGCTTCCTGGTAATGTTTTTGTTCGGTATCTTTATTTTCTTGCATGTTAGTTCTTTTAAGTCGGTCCAACTGTAAACTTGCCGCTAATAAATATTTTCTTTTACTGATCATCGGGTTTTTATTGAACAATAGATAGTAGATTATCTGATGAAGGCAAAAATCAGATAATCTTGGAGTAATTTTCAGACCGTTGCAACTCCCAGATCAAGAACAGCATAATGATGGTTGATTTTTAACTTTTTGGAAAAGTCTAAGGTGATAAACTAAAGTTGATCTCAGTTATTTAACGTGTGAAACTCATAAAGATTTTATATCTACGATTATTGTTAAATCAATTACCAAAATCCAATTGTTATTGGATGCAACTTATTTCCTACAACAACGTATAAAGATTTTTAGTATTGTACCTAGCACTGCACAATATTTATGTATGCCACAAAAAATGGACAAATTCAAAAAAAGCAACTGTTGCTGTTGGAAAATAAATAAGAGCATTAGAGTTATTTCGAAATATAAAAAAATACATGGTTTCATGCTCAAAGGTTTCTAAACAAATAAATCTGACTTTGCATGGTTAATATGTGCAGATCAAGATCTTATATCAAACCCTACCTTCAAGGCTGCCTGAAAAAATGGTATCTCTTGCTGATGCAAAAGTTAAAAGCTGAGAAAAAAGGACTAATTCAAGAAAACTAACTAAATGTTTAAACAGTTAATTAATTAAGTAAATTTTATAAGTAGGTATTTGTGTTAATTAATATTCATGTATATTATAATATTATTATTAATATTATAAATCACTTAAAATGTATGCTTAGTAAAAAGAGGAAAATAGGCCATTTTCCACTGTACTAATTCAAAAACAATTGAACCGTAAGAGTCCAAAAATCAAATAGTACATGGGAAGTCCCATTAAAAAAAAAAACTAGTTATAGGAACATAGTAACACACTGTCACACAGAAATATAGGTCCTCAAAAGAAGCAGAATTACAGACTTACTATACTGTAAAAAAAAGTATATGAAAAATGTTTTAAAGAAGTCACATACTTAATTTATAGATATTTTCTTTAGATTTACAGATGTGCCATCTTTTTAATTTTCTTTTTAAATTGTCTTTTGTCCTTCTTTAATTTTTGAAAATATTGGTTTTTTCTTTTACACCACCAAGGAATTCCCTTTTTTGGTAACTGATTTAACAATAATCGTAGATATAAAATCTTTATGAGTTTCACACGTTAAATAACTGAGATCAACTTTAGTTTTTAAAACATTTTGAGCAAGCAGATATATTTGAGGGAGAAAGGCAAATTCATCTAAAAATGATTCTAGTGCTCTTACAGCATGTCCCACAACAACAGTTGTATTTATGGAAGGATAGGTAAGATTTTTCTTATTTGCCCATTCTCTATTCGAAACATAAATATTATGCAAATCAAAACTATCAGAAATCAATTCTGATTTACATAAAATGCAATCAAGATTTTTTTAAATCCCTTTAATAATAAACCCGGTTACATAACTAACCGAAAAAACATTAATATTTCCAGTAACAACATCTACTGAAATATTAGAGGAGATCCGTTCAATATTTTGTTGTTGAGGGTTTACCAATACTGGATCACTGTCTTTCTTACTTATCTCCTCCTCCTCTACATGCAAAAAGCTTTTTAACTGCGAAAGCACGATGTTGTCATCTTCTTCACAATTGGTCTTTGATGATTTGTGGTTTACTAGACCATTTATTATTTGGGTTTTGAGGCTAGCAACAAACTGTATGCATGTGGGATTGTCACTACACCCACAACCAGATCGGATTCCTCCAAACAAATTTTCAAGGGGATCTTGGTTCTGGGATCTTGGCCGTAAACTAGCAAATCCCTTATTTTTTAATTCATCCCATATCCCCCTAATACTATTAATAGATAGAAGCCATCCTATTTTTGATGGTGGTTTTGTCAGTATTATTTTCTTAGTTTTTTTTGATAATCTTTAATATCTCCAATTTTTCACACTCTCAAATGCCTTTGGCCAATAAGTCAAGTGCGGAGCATTATCTTCCTGTATCATGCACCGTAATTCCTTACCATCAGGAGAGGCAACAGAACTACCATTGAAACTATCGAAAAGAGTGTCCACTTCTTTCACAAAACTGGCTGTAGCTATTGCTCTTGATTCCAGAGTACCTGAAAATTAAATTTAAGTTAGCTCTATAATAATATTATTTTACTTATAAAATATTACCTCTTTATTACCTGCTTTTTTATATTACTTATCAAGGAATATAAAAAAGCAGCAACAGTGTGACTCATTGTTTGAGCAGCTATACTCACTTTTATTGAGTACTGCATGATGGGCTGCAAATGACTATCCTTTAATTTATGTAAACTTCGGAACACATGGATTTTTCTTATCACTATCATATGCGAAGCGGATATCTCTAAACCTTGCTTCCAACTGCTCCTTAGTATCACCTATTAATGAATTAATAAGAACATTATGTTTTCTAAAAAGGGAATATGTGCATTTCAGGAGGTGAGGTGGATCATACATTGCATAGATTTTCTCTCCTTCATAAAAAAAATAAGGTTTTTCTATGAAAACTCCTAATTCCTTGGAGCATTTTACATTATGGACTCCCATGTCACAAATGGTAGCTACAACATCAACTTTGGCAATATTTTTAGCTGCACTCAGAACTTCAAATATATATTTTTTTAACATATCTGATTTGCAGCCACTGTTGTTAAAGTAGAATGCAACGGGTTGCTTCCACTTTTTGGAAGGTAAAAGTCCTACCAACATAAATACTAACGCCTTATTAGCTGGTAAATCACTATGCCCATCTTGGGAGTGGACAAATCCAATTATTTGGTCATGTCCAGCATCATATTTAATATTTTCCTTTACGTCTATTTCGTCAAAAATTAAAGTACAACATCTCTCCAAACCAGGAGGAAGATTATTGTCAATGTGCTTAAAAATGTGTTTATTAATACCAGCTTCAAAAGGGACTTTTCTTAATAATGTTAAGAGCGTTCTTTTGCTGGAAAGAGCTACAAAACAACGTAATAACTTGTAACATTTAGAACTTCTTTTAAATATTGAGAGTGCAAGGACTTTTTCATCTAATGTGTAACGCCTTCCTTTTGATTTTTCTTAAAAACATCTTATCTGAGAAATCATAAAATCTGCTGTTACAGAAGGCATATCCTTAAAT
The DNA here is from genome assembly GCF_022605725.1 of Anthonomus grandis grandis. Classification (NCBI taxonomy): domain Eukaryota; kingdom Metazoa; phylum Arthropoda; class Insecta; order Coleoptera; family Curculionidae; genus Anthonomus; species Anthonomus grandis. Next base: position 1,707,539 of record NC_065569.1, on the reverse strand, counting down.
AAATTTCTAACTACTGTCGAATCAGCAAGATTTGATAATGATCTTATATCATGTCCTCTTTTCTTGCAGATCTTTTTGATTTTTCTTATGTGATTTTCTTTTTGATAAATTATTTTCATCAATCTAAGTTTTCTAGGTGTTGAATTTTTTAAACTTAATGAGTCTATTTTCCTAAAAATTATTTTTTTTGCAAGGAGTTCCAGGAGTTAACTTGGCTACTGGCTTTGTTGCAGGTGTTTCAGGTCTTTCAGATTGACGAATAAGACTTGAGGTGGAAGGTTGAAGGTGGGTTATTTCTTGCATGGAACTTGTTTCCTCTCCTTCTGCACAAAAAAGGAAATTTTATATTAGTTAAAATATTGCCACAATAGAGGAATAATTCATATAATGAAGAGCAATTACAAGCAATAAATATTAATCCCAACATAAATTTTTTGTTTTTTCATTTATTTTAAAATTTTATATTACATCATTTTATTAACTTTTTTTAATGGTCAAAATTCACTTTTTTTATTGCGACAATCAAAAAAAAGTAAGCTTAGTTGGAACATCCATTAAATTCATTACTTTAAAGGAATTTGGTGCAAAGGAAGAACTTGCCTCAGATGAAGAAAGTACTAATGTTTTGAAGAGAGGGAGCGAAACGGATTCTGACAGTTAGTTGCTGAAACATTTTGCTACAGATAAAGGAATTGATGAAAAATTAGGATTGCATCAGTTAATGCATAAATTTGTTTTACAAGGTGGAAAGAGAGAATGTTCAGAGTTCTTCACCTATTGTTCAAATGTAATGAACATTCAACTTTGTAATGAGGCAGCTATAAAAACTACAGAGCAATCAAACTGCAGCCTATGGTATAATCTTCGATATGCCAGAATCACAGCATCAAAGTTGTATGATGCTGTACATTGTAAAAAGTGTGACGGAGTTTTCGTCAATCAAATTTTAGGTGTTTCAAAGATTAAACCTAATTCTGCAATGCTAAAAGGAAAAACTTTGGAAAAAGAAGTTGTAAAATGTTTAAAAAAAAGAACTTAAAACTAATTTTAAAAGATATTGGATTGCAATTAAACTCAAAATATCCAATTTTTGGTGCCTCTTCAAGTGTTCAAATTCAGAAAAATCTCTTTCAACATTTTAACGAAGGACAAAAAAATTACTGCTAAGTACAATGCCCAAGTGCAATTGCAAATGTTTTTATTCAATAAAAAAAAAATTATTTTGTATTGCAGATCCAGATTTTGAAAATAATTCTAAATTTCAATATGTATGGGTAGAATATGATAGCGAACACTTACAATTTTTATTAACAACTGCAGAACATTTTTGGAGGGATAATATTTTTAAACACCTTTATGATAGTGCAACAAAATAAAAAAACAATGTAAGATTGATATAATAATAGAATTTACCTTTTTAATTGTTGAATTTACTGAGGTGGATGTTACAACAATGAAATTAAAACAATTCTTAATATATTTAAAATATGTATTTTTGGCATTTTCTAAACATATTATTATACAAGCACTTACTAATATCTGAGTTTCATTCAATTCAGCATCACTTTTCCCTTAATTCTAATACAAAAATAACCAACTCAAAAAATTATATTTTAATAATGGTACACAGTTCTATAGAATGTTTAGAAACATAATATGTACCTATAACTTTAATTTATGATATTCACTTTTCCTAACCCTGTATATGATTTTGAAGAACCTGTCATTCACAAAACAAAAAGTTGCATTATATTAATTTTTCATGGAAAAGTAAGTAATAAACAAAAATTTAAATAATGAGCATGTTATTGTTTTCCTGAAATAATCCCTGACTGTAAATTTATAAGTCCACATACTATTTTAATGATTAGATCTGTATGTGGTAGTAATTTAATATCAATGCAAGCATGTGGAGCCAGAAATGAAAATTCCCTTATTCTTCGAATAACTCTCTCCACATGTATTCTTAAACTAGCTATACGTTTAGTCTCAAAAACCTCATCTTTTGAAGATTTAACAGTTCCTGGAACACTAGGGGGTCTAACTAAAATACAATTTTTGGAAACAAGTAAATGTTCAATATGTTTAAATCCTCGATCTGCCATTATGACCACATTTTCTGGTAATATATTTAAAAAGCCAATAAAAAATGTGTTTGTTTTAACAATTCCTCAAAAAATAAAATGTATAATATGTCACAAAGTGGGTGTGGGAGTTAAACTACCTCCAACACAAACGTTGCGCACTACTTACGACAAAGTAGTGACCCTCTCTATTTTGCAAGGGGTTTTAATCACTGCATTTCCTAGCTTGCTTTTCAGGAAAATAAATTTTAGTGCCCGGTTTCTAAATATATTTATTTTATAAAAAACACTGAAATGGTTACAATGGGATAAATACTTTTCTACATAAATACAAAAAATAGACTTGAGAAATTATAACGGGGAGAGATTTACTTTCAATACAAGAGAAATAGCGAAATTTTACACAAAAAGGGTAAGACTTTTTTGGCTTTATTGATTAAATTATTATTAACAATTCATAGCAACAACCTTCTATTTCTTCCTTCTATTTTTTATTGTTTTTTACCTCGTTTGACAAATTTATAAAAACTAAAAGTTCGTTCAGATGCGTAAAATAAGTTTCAAGTGTGTATACATTATTGTTGTGCTGAGTCGCAACAGTTGGTTTAAATTACACAAGACATTTAACAATTCTAACGGTTATAATATCAATTTTTCAAAAAAAATGGCGTATTATACAGTTTACCTTTCCAGCGTCAATATTTTTATTGAAAGTGGGTTTGAATTATTCTTCTTTGCAATATTCTTGCAGCATGCAGATCTGGATTTACCCTGCCAGCATAACCGCCTTCATTTTCCTGTAACTGCCCTAGAGGCATATACATCCCAAAATCAGCAACAAGCAGTTCTTCGTCGTTTTCTGGTTCTGGGATGTTATAATGTAAACACATGTTGTGTAAGACTACACATGTATTTATAATATTTGCTGCTACAGTAGGTGTGTAATGAAGAGTTTGGTGTTTTAATAAACACCGCCACCTATTCTTGAGAACCCCATTGCACCTCTCAATTGAACACCTAGCAGTCATAACCGCACGATGAAAACGGTCCGCCGGTGTATCTGGAATGGGCGGATCTTCCAATGGAGTCATTAACCAGGGGCGTAATGCATAAACTAAAAAGAAAAAAGGCTATGTACCTATATCCTATATATAATGTTAGCTCATATAATATAGTATAATGTGTATAACTTAAAAAAGCATTCATGGACCCTTAGATTAATTAATATCAGTAATTTATCTGAGCATTGACCCAATTTAATTAAAAAACTTATCTAAATTCTAGTGTTCTAGAATGCCTGGGGTAGAACTCCGTACAATTATCTCTCTGTACGTCCGACTTTCTATTTATTAACCTAAAAACGCGATCGGACAACTTCGTTCCTATCCTGCATTAAGAGCGAAGTCAGCCCAACTGAAACCGACAAAATTTTTAAGGTTATAAAAGAGATAATCGCATATATAGAGATTATTTATATATATATTGATATATAGAGAGTCCTACCACTGGTATAGTATATAAAAGTTATAAAATTATATGTTTTTATTAAAATACTAAAATCAAATATAACTCTAAAGTCTGGATCAACATACAGCTAGCTTGAATAATATTCTTTTTGATTGCTAGTTAAAATGAAGCCTATCCAGACAACTATTATTAATCTAAAGAATTATTATACTTACCGGAATCTCCCAATAAAAAAAACTGATTTTCTTCGTCCTGTCTATACAAATTCTCCATTATATGAGAAATGTTAGATTCGCGCCAGATGTGAGAGTCATGAGTACTTCCTGGAAAACGTGCATTGACATTGATAATGCGCAAGTCTTCATCACATATCTAAACAAAACAATTAGATTCGGCAAATAACTACTTAAAGAATACATACTAGTTGAACGTTAATTGAATGGTAATTTTTTCTGTTTACATATATGTTTTCTGGGTGGAGAGGATCATTGTTTGGTGGTCTTACGATCCCCACATGGGTACAATCAATAACTCCAACCACACCAGGCACTCAAAACAAATTTTTCATAAAAGCTATAAAGATAAAACAAATATTTTATACAAACATAATTTTAAGCCAATCTAACTAATTACTTACCGGTTTCTTAAATGCTGCATTTCTTCCATGTTTCTCGGAAAGTGCACCCATTGCCCAAATATTTCATCTCTCATCATTGCATAACAAAATTCAGTTAATGCCCGACTTACAGGAGACTGGCTTACAGCAACATAAGCATTGCCACCAGTAATCTCCTGGTACCAGCCATAGCCTAAAAATCTCAGGGCAATAAGAACCTAAAATAGATACCATATCTAATTATTGTATTGTTCTTCCATAGTCAAATCTACATAGTTTTTCTTACTTTACGCTCTATGGTAATTCCTGAACGTCGTATAGGAGCTTGCATGTATGGAGTTACCACTTCAATTATATCACGGGCAAGTTCTTTGTTTACCCTGAATCTTTTTATAAAAGCTTGGTCAGTTAATGATGCAAAGGGATCAATCCTTTGGAAAACTTGCCTTTCTCCTTCCAAATCTTCTTCAGCATCACGGAGGTTCCCCAATACCTTAAATTTAGTTACAGAAAAGTTCCATAAGAATAGTCAGAATAGTGATTTTCTGCAAATTAATAAAGAATAATGTTACCTCTTAATAATACCTACCTCATTAGCGATTAGCAGCTCAGCAAAATCCAGATTATGGTTATTATTATACACAATAATAATAATCGGAGCGATTTTTTTATAGTCAGAACCAACAAACCAACCAACAAACCAAACAACGTTATTTTTTTTGGATTTTCATCGCCCACGCGTCTTTCTGTCACCTCTCTCGGAAGTTAGCTTAGGATACCCTTCTCCCTCACAATTTAGCAGTAGAAGTGTGATCACGCATTTTTCGCATGATGTGAGCGCTCCCCTGTTTACAGAATAAACTTTTAGTAATTTTCGAGTGAGCTCCGCCCACTTCTCGTGTGAATGTTGTTTCACGCGTTTACAGAATAGCCGTCCAGAGCGACAACAAATCCGCGCTCCCCCTTTGTGTTCAATTTACGTAATTTATAAACTTTAATTAAGCATTTCAAACCTGTTAAATTCCTATGGAATAAAGTCAATATTTAAAATATACAGTCCGTTTATAACATGGCACTTCGAGCCGAATAGGGGATTAAAAAGTTGGTAAATTGAATAAATTCGCCGTCGAAAAGCAAGTAAAGTGCAATCGGGGCGGTCTCAGTCCACGCGGGAAGCGCAAGTGACAGCCGCGGACGTGAGTCAAAGGGCCTAGAAGCTAGAGCATCGAGGTGAGTCGTTCCTTATACCAAGTTTTTCCAGTTAATATCCCTAGGTTTGAGTTTAATGATTACGTGCGTAATTGTTTGAGTCAACTCTGCTAGTATTCGCTTAGTGGTTTAGCTGGTCTGCAAGTTTAAACTAGTTTCATCAAGTCTTAGCAAGTTTTGTCAAATAATTTTTATTTCAAACTTTGTTGTTAGCTAGCGAGATTTAAATAAAAACAAGATAATTATTTAGCAAGGTTTATCTCTAGTTAGTAGTTTAGTAAGAGTAATATAAAAATGGCTGACAATTTAATTAAAAAACGCGCAAGCTTAAAAACCTCACTAACCTTTTTTTCTAAATTTGTTAACAAATGCAAGGAGAGTAATAACGGTTTAAGCGAGGTTGACAGGATAAATTTAAAAGCAAGATTGACGAAGATACTTATATTCAGTTCAATGAAGTTCAGAGTGAGATAGAGAGTACGGTTGAGGAAGAACAATTGGAAGAGGAATTTAACCAACGGGAAAGTTTTGAAAACAGCTATTTCCAGCATATAGCCATTGCAAAAAGCCTTCTTCCAAGTGAGTCTGACGATCAACGGTCCTCTCAACACTCACATATTAGTAAAGGTAGTAGTCACAAGTCGGTTCAAAATACGCGCTCTGAGAAAATGTTAGTCAAATTACCTGATATACCCTTGCCCAGCTTCTCCGGTTCCTTCGAGAAATGGCTCGAATTTCGTGATACCTTTGAGTCCCTAATCAACCAAAATCCAGAACTTTCCGGCATTCAAACGGTTTCATTACTTGAGAGCTTCGTTGGAAGGTAAAGCAGCCGAAGTTATAAAATCGATAGAGTTCTCCGAGGGAGGATATACGGTGGCATGGAGTGCGCTGTTGGAACGTTATAACAATCACAAGTTACTAATCCATAATCATTTAAAGGCCATTTTTTCTCTGGAAAGCGTTTACAGAAAATCCTCTACTAAAATTCGAGGATTAGTCGATGATCTATGTAAGCATTTAAATTCAATAAAACAGTTAGGGCAAGATGTAACCAACTGGGACACCATCCTACTGTTTATGTTAACATCTAAATTAGATCAAAGGGCAATTATGGATTGGGAAAGATTTTCAGCCAATACCATTTCTCCCACTATAGATCAGTTTACTAATTTTTTAAAGAACCGTGCAGACGTGCTAGAGACGATTGAATTCAAGGGTAACATAAATCGCGGCGTTGCCAGCGGTTCTAGTTTTATTAAATCGGATCGAGAAAAAAAGGACAAGACATTTCGCGATACAAGAGCTTTAATAGTAAGCAAATATGCATGTTATTATTGTGGGGAAAACCATTCTATATATTCCTGTGATACATTCATTAGTTTGCCTACGGCCGAAAGAGTAACGTTTATTAAAAACAAAAGGCTGTGCACCAATTGTTTACGAGATGGTCATTCCGGGAAAAGGTGCAGAGCAGGTCCATGCAAGAAATGTAAAGCCTGGCATAATTCCCTTTTACATATCGATTCGGTCGCCGACGATCAAAATACTAGCGCGAGTTCAAACGGAGCAAATCAAAGTACAGCCGCTTTAAATAAACGCGGATTTCCAGGTGAGGGTTACGTGTTGTTATCGACGGCTAAAATTCGGATTTTTGATGCACAAGGAAAAATTCATTTTGCGCGAGCGCTTTTAGATTGCGGCTCACAGTCCTCTTTTATTTCTGAGGAAATGTACAATCGCCTTGGTCTAGAAAGGTATGAAGCCAATCTTTTAGTGCTAGGAATTGCAAAGAATCCGTCAAACATTAAAAGTAAATGTCTAGTTGAAATTCATTCAATACATAATGATTTTAAGGCTATTTTAACTTGTTTCATTCTTCCGCAAGTAAGTAGTATTTCGCCCGCAAGTAATAATATCAATTTCAACAATTTAAGCATTCCGTGTGATGACCCTCTGGCCGATCCAGAGTTTTTAGGTCAGGGTCAATTGACATTCTCATAGGGTGCGGACTTTGGACTTTGTTAGGCAAAAATAAAATTTCGTGTGGAAAAAATCACCCCTTCTTGCAAGAAACTGAGCTAGGCTGGATTTTGGCGGGTATGATAGGTAATTCGGTCCCTTCTACTCTTCGTATTAACTCATGCAATTTAGGTACTAGTTCTGATCTTCAGAAAACCTTAACAAAATTCTGGAAAGTAGAAGAAGTTAGTGTCTCTAAAGCTCTATCGAAAGAAGAAATAGACTGTGAGAATTTATTCGTTCGAACTACTCGTAGAAATTCGGAAGGCCGATATGTAGTCACCTTACCTTTAAAACAAGATCCAAGCACTCTAGGGAAATCAAGGGAACAAGCTGAAAAACGATTTTATTCCACTGAAAGAAGGCTAAGCAAAAACAATAAGTTACGCGATGACTACGTTAATTTTATGCGAGAATACGAAGAATTAAATCACATGAGCGAAACTGAAAGTTTTGATAATTCGCATATCGAATATTTTATGCCGCATCACGGCGTTCAAACACAAGATAACCCGGCGGATTTGGCGTCACGCGGTTTGCTGCCTAGTCAGCTAATACAAGCTAGTAAGTGGTGGTTCGGTCCGTCTTGGTTATCTAAAAATAGGACGGAGTGGCCATCCTTAAACCCTCACGTAGAGGATTTACCAGGATTAAAACCCTTAAAAACATTATCGTTCTTAGTAAATATTAGTAACGATTTTCCATTCGAACGGTTTTCATCCTTTCAGCGACTACAGAGAGTTACCGCTTTAATTTTAAGATTTAAAACCTGCACGAAAGGTTCAAGTGAAAAAACTATCAGTCTAATCTCTCTAAGAGAATTGCGCATCGCTTTAGCTGGTCTTATAAAAGCTGCGCAATCACAAAGTTTTCAAGAAGAGCGCTTGCAATTATCTAAAGGACGCAATTTGCGTCATAGCAATCGTTTAAGCAGTTTAAATCCCTTTTGATGACGGTATTATTCGCGTAGGTGGTCGTTTAAAGAATGCAGATTTACCAGCTCAGAAAAAACACTCCATAATTTTGCATTCTAAACATCATCTTACTAAGTTGATTTTTGAAAATAAGCATAAAACCTTGCTGCATCCAGGACCTCAACTATTACTATCCGTCATTCGGGAAGAGTATTGGCCGATTTCAGGTCGTAATTTGGCTAGGTCTGTGTCCAAAAGATGTCTTAAATGTTTTAGATATAAAGTTAGTACCGTTAAGCCTATCATGAGAAACTTGCCCCGCAAGCGTATCGTTCCCGTCAGCCCATTTCATGTCACCGGTGTGGATTATGCCGGTCCCTTTTTAGTGCGAAATAGCCGCTCGAGTCGTACTTACGAGAAATGCTGCATATTGAATTAATCGCTAGCCTTTCATCAAACTCATTCATACTAGCCTTGCGACGTTTCATATCTAGACGCGGAAAACCCGCTAAAATATTTTCTGATAACGGGACAACGTTCGTGGGAGCCAATCGAGAACTGGGCGAGTATTTGAAGCAAAATCAGAATATGTTAATAGAGCAAGGAGTGAATGATCGTTTATTGGATTGAATGGTCGTTTATTCCGCCTTACTCGCCTCATTTTGGCGGCCTCTGGGAAGCAGGGGTAAAAAGTGTCAAACACCATATCAAGCGAGTACTGGCAGATGCGCGCCTAACTTACGAGGAATTCTCCACTATTTTATGTCAAATCGAAAGTATCTTAAACTCAAGACCTTTATGTCCCTTAAGCTCCGATCCAAACGATATCCTTCCCTTGACACCGGCTCGCTTCCTCATCGGAAGATCGCTAGTTGCTGTACCAGACCAGTTCCTAGAAGATGTTAAGACCAACCGATTAACGAGGTTCCAGATGCTTCAACAAATTTGTCAGCATTTTTGGCGCCGTTGGGAGCGTGATTATCTGTGCGAATTACAACAACGCCACAAGTGGAAGGTTAATCAGAACGAAGACCAGCTATCAGAAGGACGATTGGTCCTCCTAAAGGAAGACAACACTTTGCCGACGCACTGGAAGCTTGGACGTGTTGTTAGTCTTCATCCAGGTTCCGACAAAGTTAACAGAGTGGCTTCCATTAAGACTGCCCAGGGAATAGTCAAAAGAAGCTTCTCCAAAATATGTCCTTTGCCACTTATCTATTGAAAGAGTGGGCTCTTTCAAGGCAGGGGGCATGTACGCGCCGTAAGTCCATTATGCGCCTCAACTTGGCAACATCTAAAACCACGATGTCGAAATACAACCAAGCCGCTGCCGGCGGCGCTCTCTCCCTCTTCTAAGCCAGACACCAGAGCGACAACAACTCCGCGCTCCCCCTTTGTCTTCAATTTACGTAATTTATAAACTTTAATTAAGCATTTCAAACCTGTTAAATTCCTATACAATAAAGTCAATATTTAAAATATACAGTCCGTTTATAACACTCGTGCTCACAAAACATTTATAAAGGACAATTGCCAAAGTCTTGGTCTGGCAATCACAATATGGTTCACCGTATTCCAGCTGAGTTAAAAGACAACTATTCTTGAAGAAAGAATGGTATCAGCCAGGTTACCTTTCATGCAAATTCGACACGTAGGATATGCACGACACTATAAATATAGATACTTCGACCAAATGATTGCCTAGAAATGTAGAGGAGACACAAACTATTCAGGTTAAGCTCAAGAGAAAAATGAACTATAAAAATGATTATCTCCTGGAAACCATAAGGCCCGCAGTTCTAAAAGCAGCAAAATATTTGTGTCAACAACCTCTTTACATACAAGAAGGTATAAAGCAATCAGATGATTGGGAAAAAAATATTAATGACTACATACGATCTCAAGTAGAATCCTTGACACAGATCTTAAATGAAGGCTCAAAAGTGGTGGACGTGGATTCTAAAACAGTGTGTAGTGAAAATTTTGTAGAATTGTTCGATAATGCGTTTTTCGAAACAATGGAAGTGCCCCTAGAATCTAAGAATGATGATAAAAATATTCAAGCAGAATCTTCAATTGAAAAAAACAACATATACAATTTGGATGAATTCTTAGATGAAGAAGAAGAGCCCTTAAATCCTGGGGGCCAAGAAACTTTGCTTGACCAATGTAACCTAGAAAATATCTGTTTTGCCCCAGGAGAAGGTAAAACGCCAATACATTTGATGCTGGACCAGTTTAGCGATGAACTCTCATTTCCTACACTTTTCTGTGGACATGCTAAGCAATTTTTTACAAAATGCTCCTATTCCGACCAGACGAAAATACAACTCCAGCACAAAGACAGGCGATTTGCAAGTACAGACTATTTGTTGTATACATTTAAAAAACGTCAACTAATCCAATTATTCAGTGCAATTGCAACATGTCCCAGAAAAAAGAGGAATGAGGATGGAAAATATACAGCTGGACAAGTAAGGCAAGCAAATTTTCTAGACCGGCTTATTCGAAGTGACATGGGATTCCATTTTCTCAGTAAAATTGCGGGTTCACCTGCTTATTGGAAGCACGAAAAGACAAAATTACTATGTATGATTCGTCAATTTGGCATCCCTACGCTATTCTTTACAGTTTCAGCAGCAGAAACAGCATGGCCCGAATTAATCAAGGTATTAGCACAAGTTGTTGATCAAAACGATATTACTCTAGAGGAGGCCGCGGGTATGCCCTACTTAGAAAAAACTCGCTTAATTAGAACAGATCCGATATCTTGTGCCAGATACTTTGATTATCGGTTCAAACTGCTATTCAAGCATATGAAAAGTCAAAATGGACCCTTTAAACAAAATCCCATAGAGCATCATTATTACCGCATAGAGTTTCAACATCGTGGGTCTCCTCATGTTCACGGGTTATTGTGGTTATCCAATGCTCCAAAATTCCAAGAAACACCAGAAAGTTTCAAAGAGTGTGCCGAATTCGCGAACAGGTATATTACCTGTAATAGTTATTTAGAAAGTGTCCGTGATATAATTCAGTTTAATACGCATCATCATTCTAAATCGTGTCAAAAAGAAGTGCGGGGACACAAAGTTTGCAGGTATGGTATCCTATACCTTCCAATGGATAAATCAGTAATTCTAACGCCAATAAAAATTGACAAAACTAAGGAAGCGGATTTACGTAAGGCCATGACTGAAAAGTTTTTGGTGATAATGCGTAGGCTTAAAGATAAACCAGATTTGTCATTCGAAAACTTTTTGGCTGACGTCGTGTTACATTAAATAAATAAGACAATGCAAGTTCGACAAAATGTTTTCACTCTAAATGATATTATGCTCACGAAAATTAATTCCACATTAAAAGTTCGACAATTGGTGTCTGGTCGAAATGGTGAAAATTTTGCTGTAAATCAACAAATGGACGCTCAATCGTTTTGTCAATCTTTAATGAGAAAATTAGATGCAGATGATTTCGGCATTTTTATAAAAGCTAATGTTCATGAACTTTTAAATTGTCACAATTGTAATATTAATATCAATGAAGATGGACAAGTAATATACACTCACTTTCTTTATTTTCCTGAAAACTGGCAATTTAATTGACTTTAATTCAATGTTAATGCTAAAAGACTTTGATAGATTATGCCCACACTGTAACAATAATCTAAAAACACGCTCAGTGGTTACTTGCCAGAAATATTTGGTAGTATGTCTACAGAGAATTGGCCCTCAAGGGAATAAGATAAATGCTAAATTTTATAATTTTGCTTCTGAAAGTGTTATTTTAGATGATCAAATATTCCGAGTAAAAAGTGTTGTTGACATCATGGAAACACCATTGGATCTGGTCATTATACATCTACAGTTAATTATAACGATCAGTGGTGGAAGTGTGATAATAATCGCATAAGTAGAATATCTAGTTTTGATAACAGTTTAGAAGATGTATATTTAATACTATTAGAAAAATGTTAAATTTTGTTAAAATACTAGGACCAACCTATTAAACGTAAAGAAAATTACAAATGGGCAAAACAAAATTAAAAAAATTTTTGCATTACTAAAAATAAGCGATAAGATATTAATCATTCGCTTTCACAATGAAAATCCCTTTTCTAATTTTTTATATATTCTGCTAAATTGTTATTTTGGACAATCAAATAGTTAGACTTTAAACAGAACTACATAAAAAAAATACATTTTTAAATATGAATAACTTTATCTTTTAAATCCCAATAATGTTAACCCTAAAAGATTAAAATACTAATCGGAAAATGAGTTAAAAAATGTAAATAAAATTATTGGAATGTATAGACAATTAATTGCCATATTTTTATATAATCATTTTATGTGATGTAAAATAACTCGATTATTTCAAAATCTATGCCTGTTTCAAGGGTATATTAAAATAAAATAGCAGTTTGGTATTTGTTACAATGATTTATTGAAAACGAGAAATTTATTTCGATAATAAACTATGATTGTCTTATAGCTTTAGCTACAGTACCACTTGACATTAATAGCAACTTAAGTTAACAAAAAAGCTTAAACAAAAGTACTAAAACAGCTAAAAATGCTAAAGTACCAAAAGCTCAAAAACACTAAGCTGCTAAGAAATGTCCAAGTTATGTTGTGCTAAAACATTAATCCAATCAGTTACATTAAATACTAATTTATTTTTATACTGTTTTGGTGGATCAATTACCAAAATAACTGCTCAAAAATATAATATAATAACTAAGAATTTATTTATTTATTAATGGTAACGTAAATAAAAATAAACATAATTTAATTTCAGACCTTGGTATGTCTAAGGATGAGTATCTTAATGTTATACAGCCCAACATATTTAAAATCACTTTATTTTTAGAAAGGCTGCCAAAAGATGGATTTATTAACAACTTTCATGCTGAAATGTTCTCCATGATGAAGAGCAACATGGACATTCAATTAGTTTTTGAGCCATATTGTTGTTGCACCTACATAGTTAATTATATCAATAAGTCTCAAAGAGGTGTGTCTGATATTTTAATGAAGACTATGGAAGAAATTAAAAAAAGTAATTTAGATGTTAAAGGCAAACTTAAATCTCTTGCAGCAGCTTTCTTAAATGCGAGCGAAGTAAGTGCCCAGGAAGCCACCTACAGCGTGTTTCAACTACCGATGCATGACACCTGTACCTCCTATGTATACATCCATACAAATCCAATCAAGGAAAGGACAACATGAGCAAAGAGAACATTATGAGCAAAGGCCCAATGAGATGGAAAACATATGTTTGGCAGAATTTGTAGCTTACTATGACTTCTTTAAGAAACGAGCAGAAACAAAGACTAATGGTTTACCTCTAAAAGATGGAAGTAGCGTTTTAATTAAAAGAGGTCATGCTAAAATTTTAGCTTACCGTAGTTATGGACTTCAACAAGGCCCTCTTAACTATTACAGAGAACAAATAATGTTATACATCCCATGGAGAAATGAAGTTGAAAATGAGAACATTGATCAACAGACCATATACAAAGATCGATACCAAGAAATTGTTACAAATCGACAAAAGTTCAATGTCTTAGATGAACAGGTAATCGATGAAACACTGAAACTTGCCGAAGACTGATCCAATCAATTAGACGATGGTGGATTCGGTGGAGAAATCGATGACGAGTTTATGCCTTATGGCATCAACTCGTCATGGTCTAGTCGACCATTTATGATCCATTTAATCACATCGTCGATAAAAAAGACGACGAAGCGCCAGTAAAACATATCGCTTTTCCATCACCTCATCAGATAAGCGATTCAGAGTATGAAGACCTCATAAGCAAACTGAACCATAAGCAATATCAGTTCCTTAATGTTATCCAAGATAGTATAATTGAAGGGGAAGTTTTCTACTGCACACTTAGTGGTCCAGCCGGTACCGGAAAAAGTCTCTTAATTACAGCAATAACTCAGTCGTTATTACGCCATTTCAATTCAATACCAGGTAATAATCCCGAAAGTTTAAAAGTGTTACTTTGTGCGCCTACAGGTAAAGCGGCATTTAATATTGGAGGTATAACCTTACATTCGGCATTATCGTTGCCCGTCAGTCAGTATGGTGAACAACTAATTCCGTTACACCATGACACTTTAAATACTATTTATTGTAACTTATGTGACCTAAAATTAATTATTATAGATGAATATTCCATGGTTGGCGCCAGATTGTTTGACCAGATTAATAGTAGATTGCAGCAAATCTTTAAATCTGACGCCATCTTTGGAAATATTTTAATAATTTTATGCGGCGATAATCGTCAATTGCCCCCAGTAAGGGATATGTATATTTTTTGCCCAGTAAAAATTAATCCATATAATGAATTATGTGGAACGTATTTGTGGGATCATTTTAATTATTTTCAACTTACAGAAATAATGAGGCAAAGCGAAGTTAAGTCTTTTGCAGTTGCCCTAAACAATATGGCGTTTGGTAAAATGACCGACGAAGATGTGCAATTAATCAAGTCTAGGGAAGTCGACAATATTGACCAAATTCCCGAAGACACCATGCATTTATTTGCCACCAATGCAGAAGTAGATAGATGCATTCAATGAAATGAAACTTTCTACATTTCAGACCGAGCGAGCTATAAGTCAAGCCAGACACGTCATCAAAGGAAGTTGCTCAGAACGACTAAAACATTTATTTCTGGAACATGCAAAAAAATTAAAAATAGCGGAGAGTTTTGGCCTAATGTTAAATTTAATATTGCAGGTAGATGCCAAATATATGATTTCATTGAATGTGGACACCAGTGATGGAATAGTTAATGGTGCAACAAGCATCCTACGTCAAATAGACTATGTCCGAAATAAAATTCCATACAGAGTCTGGATGGAATTCTTCGATTCTAAGTCAGGCAAGGAATGCCGCAAGAGAAACGAATCCCTTAGAAAGTCTATGGGTGTGTTATACACTTGGACGCCCATACAAAGAGCTGCAAGAGCTGTTAAAATTCAAAAAGGCAGCAACGTTCATGTTGAGCGACTTCAATTTCCTCTTTTAATCAGTGAAGGAATTACAATCCACCAAAGTCAAGGTGCCACCTACGAACAAGTAGCTGTTCACATCGGAAATCGAATGATGAGAACCAATACCTATGTGGCATGCAGTAGGGCTACAAAGCTTAGTGGCCTCTACATCATTGGTAAGTTTAAGCAGCAACCGAAAAGGATCCTGCTTATAAAGAACTGGTAAATATGCAAGAAAACAAGCTTTTAACATCCAAGTATAACACTCAGTACCTTAATGATTCCAATGTCAAATACATTATTGCTTACCAAAATGTGCAAAGTCTACCAAAAATATCAATCTTATAAAAAATAATCCCATTTTTAAAGATGCACATTTCCTAATTTTTGTTGAAACCTGGTTATATAAAAACAAAAAAAATATAAAATTAAATGATTTTCAAGTTTTTGCCAACCTATGTAACGATCAAACTGTAAGTAAACCGTTTGGCATAATTTGTTTTGTTTCAAGAAAAAAAATAAATCAGCAAAAATTAAGTCAGTGAAAAAATACACCAAAGATTTCTCTGGTATAGTTTTTCAAGCAATTACATTTTACTTAAATGACATTTACGTCATAGCAGTTTATATTCCTCCAAAATTGAGCATTGAACAAGCTAAACTATGTTTTGAAGACATTATTGATCAACAAAGTGATATACTAATCATTGGTGATTTTAATCAAGATATTATTAATCAAAATGAAAATGGTTTAAAAAATTATTTAATATCTAAAGGTTTAAGTTGCAAATTGAGTATTGGCGAATCAACTACAAAATCAAATTGATTGGCTTTTTAGTAATTTTAATAATTTAAGTTACAATATTTATAATACTGTTTATACAGTCATAATGACATGGTAATAGATATTAGTTCAGATCATGAAAACAATCTCAACTTATTTAATAAACCACTTGCTTTATTAAACAACGATATGGTGGCATGTTATGCAAATAGCATTATACAGTCATTTTTATGTTTGCCTGAATTTCGCGTTTCTATTTCAAAGCGAAATACAGCGCTAAACAGTACTCTAAATGATCTGTTTTTGAAGGTGGTAGAAAATGGTACAGTGAAAACATCTTGTCGAACTTGCATTGTCTTATTTATTTAATGTAACACGACGTTTCGGTTGGTAAGTATCTCCAACCGTTATCAAGTGTAAACTGACAGCATCATCATCTTGGCACTGGTGTTTTCCGGTCTAGCCACGTGGCTCCTGCCGGTCTTCTGAATATTTATTTTCCGAGATTTAGGCGCCTATCTTTTGTTTATGTGGTCGTATCAGAGTGCTTTGGTTTGTAAGGGGCGGAGCATGGGAATCGACTGTCATCATCATCATCTGGGCACTGATTTCTTCCGGGCTAGCGACGATGGCTCTTGCCGGGTTTCTGACTTATTCTCTTGTTGGATTTAGGCGCCTATCTTTTTTTCTTTTGGTCGCATCGGAGTGCTTTGACTGATGAGGCTCGGAGCATGGAATCGACTGCCGGGACGTGGAAAGGTGGGTTAAGGGCCCTACACACACACAGTTTGACTCGAAGGCCGGCCTGCGCAGGTTTGCACACGAGCAGGTTCGAATTGGCCACACATTGTCACAGAATAAAAGAATTTCATTCAGTTTAGTTCTGTGAATCTGTGCTTCTGGTTCGGTTGTTTGTCTATGTATATTAACATTTTTTGACACCATGTCGGTAACTAGTGACGACTTGTGCCTAATGGCTGTTATAAGTATTATTTGCGTGAAAAAGAATAAAAAAAAGATCAAGTTCTAAAGAAGAAGACTATTCGTTCTAAATGGGTTAAGTCTTGGCTAATGAAACGGTCAAATTATTCTCACATCAATTTACTTGAAGAATTAAGACTTAGCCCTGATGACTTCCGAAATTATTTGCGTATGGATGAAGATACCTATGTAGAACTACTAACTATGGTGACGCCTTTAATTAAAAAACAAGATTCTCGTATGAGAAAATCCATCAGCCCTCATGAAAGACTTTCTGCGACTTTAAGGTTTTTGGCCACTGGACGAAGCTTTGAAGATCTAAAATATACGGCGCTTATATCACCTCAAGCTTTGGGAAAAATTATCCCGGAAACGTGTAAAGCCATTTGTAAAGTCCTGCATATACAGTACACAAAGGTAATAAATAATTCTTGTAAAATAAAAATTGTTATATTACTTAATTACTTAATTTTGTTTTAGTTTCCAAATTCAGAAAAGGAATGGTTGGCAATTGCTGATGAGTTTTTTACTAAATGGAATTTTCCTTGCTGTCTAGGAGCTGTCGATGGCAAGCACGTTAAGATAAATTGCCCACCAAAAAGTGGTTCATTCTTTTATAATTATAAAGGATATTTCAGTATAGTGTTAATGGCAATTGTTAATGCTAATTATGAATTCATACTTGTTGATATTGAGACAAATGGGCGCGTGTCAGATGGAGGAGTTATTGAAAATACTAGGTTTTATGAAAAATTAAAAACTAATGCCTTAAAAATATCTTCACCCATTAAATCTTTTAATAATTCCGATTGCTACCTTTTGTGTTTATTGGCGACGAAGCTTTTGCTCTTCTACCTAATTTTATGAAGCCTTTTATCATTAAAGTTCTAGATAATGAGAAAAAAGTATTCAACTACTGTTTGTCTAGGGCACGAAATGTCGTTGAAAACGCTTTCGGAATATTAGCAAGCCGTTTTCGTATTTTCCACACAGAAATAAACCTACAACTACATAACATAGAAGCAGCTGTTCTTGCAACCGTCTCTTTGCATAATTTTTTACGAATAAAGCTAAAAGATCGATACGTGTGTTGAGAAAGAGTAGATGCATTCGGCAATTTGCAACGTGGGCCTATTCGAAATGCATGTGAAGAAGCAAAATCAATTCGTGAAAAGTTTTGTTCATATTTTAACAAAGAAGGTCAAGTAACTTGGCAACAAAATCGTATATCCTAGAAAAGATTATTAGATGTTAACGTAGTTAACTTTGTGAACTATTTATATTTTATCAAAATACATAGCAACAAAATAAAGTACATAAGTTTACAAAAAATTAAACGTCTTTTCTTTTTAACATAACAAAACGAAGTACCTTGAACACAAACCCCCACAAACCATAACTTCTGTTTTCTTACATCCTAATTATTGTAAGGAAATTGTGAGTAATAATCACGAACATTTTGACTTTGATTCATATTTTGAAGATTGGTTAATTCCTGTGAATCATGCGGCGAACTTTGCTGCTGCAGGTTATGTGTATAAAGTGGACCTGAGGGTAGCTGAGTATTGTATAAGGCAATAGATTGCCTATTTTCAGGTGAAATATTCAGACAAGATTCTCTTTTTAGTGTGCCTAATTGGGCTTCAAACAAAACCTCATTAATAAGTCTTTCGGCATAAATTTTCATTGTGGACTCAATCCTCCGCAGTTTTTCAGCAACGTTTTTTCCTATGATATCAAATTCATCCTCATTCCTTGAAGATTGCAGTATTTTACCCACCATAGCTAGAATTTCATCACTTTTGTCCTCATTGCAACTTTTTTTATGTAGCTTTCGCTTATTTTTTGTAGACACACTAGAACCGCTTGCTTCAGAAAATGATGGAGTCAGTCGGCTTAATAATTCATCTTGATTATTGTTGCCTCTGTCGCCATCACTATTACCATTCTCAATCTGAAACAAAAGAAAAAGGTATTATACATAAAGTGGGAAAAAATCTCTTAAGTATTTATTTTATTTATTATTTTTTTATTTTTGTGGCCTTACCTCATGTAAATAGTTTTCGGTGTCATCAGTTCCTAAACTATATAGGTCTCGGTATCTCTGAATCCTTCAAAAATAGAAGCAGCGAATAATACCAGAGACTTGGCTTATAAATGTCGTCAATTCCTGATCCACTTTTGGTCGAAGCTGAAACTTTTTTGAATTCCTTCCGAAAACAGCTTCTTAAAAAATTAATTTTTTTCACCACATCGTCTTTCTTAATTTCCGGATTTAACTGTTTCATATGATCCACTAAAACTTTATAAGCTTCCTCCTTCTTAAATTTATCTGAATATTCTTGCGATTTGACCCTCCATAAACAAGGGTAATTTCTGTACAAGTCAATAAACTCCGTCAAAATTTCCCTCTCTGTTTTTCTAGTTGTTTTTTCTTCTTGGTCTTCCATCTTACGCTTTTATTCTACAAATATTAATTGACAATAAACAAAACTTGAATGAATATTGAATATCTAACCTCCAAATAATGCCCAAATGCATGGAGCGTTGAAGTGAAATAACCACACACCGCCGAGGCTGACCTTCAGTTTTGCACGAAATATCAAAACACTCGGATATCTGTCGAGCCGCGCCAGGGACTGAACGCTCCATCAGTTTTCGCCCACAGACACAAAAATTTACCTGCACAAACAGAGACTCGCGGACCGGCCTTCGAGTCAAACTGTGTGTAAAAAAAAAAAAAAAACGCGACGCGAAAAGGAGTGCCCACCACCTCCCCCGGCGCTTTTACCTGGTTCGTTAAAAGCATCCGGGCCTCTCTGGCAGACGTTCCTTCGGGTTTCCGGGCCAGAGGCCTAATAAACCCTCCAGACATCTCGACGTGAGACTACAGAACCAGCTCGGTCCCCCGCCCGGCGTGGGGGGACGTCACCTTCGCTCTGCACCCCGCTGTACGCATTAAGCGGGGCTTGGGTCGTCTCATCCTGAAAGGAAGAAGATAGTTACTATGTCTTGCTAGTGTGTTGCTTACGGTCGTTCTGTGTTGTTGTCCTTCGAAGTTCTCTGTCGCGTGTTGTCCTGGTCGGGGCGTCAGGTCCGGGGGACCGTTTGGTCCTGGCGGGCCGGTCGGTCCTGGAGGGCTGTTGTCCCGGAGGTCCGTCAGTCCTGAGGGTCCGATTGTCCCTGAAGGGCCGGGCGGTCCTGGACCGTAGTCCTGGAGGGCCGTGCGGTCCTAAAGGTTCGTTGATCCCGGAGGACCGCCGGTCCTGGGGGACCTGGTAGTCCTGGAGGGCCGGGTGGTCCTGGAGGGCCGGGTGGTCCTGAAGGGCCGGGTGGTCCTGAAGGGCCTGGTGGTCCTGGAGGGCTGTGTCCTGTATCCTGGAGTCCCGTCGGTCCTGAAGGTCCGTTGGTCCTAGAGGGCCGGCCGATCCCGGACCGTAGTCCTGGGGGACCGTGCGGTCCTAGAGGTCCGTTGGTCCTGAGGACCGCCGGGCCTGGAGGGCTGGGTAGTCCTGGAGGGCCTTAAGGTCCTGGAGGGCCTTAAGGTCCTGGAGGGCCGTGTGGTCCTGATCGGCCGGTGGTCCTGGTGGGCCGGGTGGCCCTGATCGGCCGGTGATCCTGGTGGGCCTGGTGGTGCCTGTCGGCCTGGGGGTGTCTTCTTCTGGATGGGTTCCTCAGCTTAGAGGAGTTGGGATTTCGGCCTCCTGTGGTTGCCTGCTCTTCTTGCTGGTGGGACGGGATCGTAGTCTAGGAGTTCCTCTAGTAGCGGGTGTCGTGCTGCCTTTACGAAGTCTCTCTGTGCCTTGTTCTTTAGGTGCTGTCTAAGTGTGGTCCACTGGAGGTCTCTGAAAACGATTGTGTTACGCACATACCAGGGTACATTCGCTGCTGTCCTCAGTAGCCTGTTCTCAAACCGTTCCATCCTTAGCAGGTATGACTTGGCTGCGTATCCCCAGGCCAGGGAAGCGTAGGAGAGCTGGCTTCTTGCGATGGTCTTTATGAGCGTGAGCTTGGTGCTCAGACTCATGTTACTTTTCCCACACATGATGGGGTAGAGCTGGGCCATTGCTACCCTAGCCTTGAGTAACGTTTCCGAGGTGTGCATCCTCCAGGACAGTCCTTTTTGTAGGGTTACGTCAAGGTACCCGCGCTGAAGGACTCCACCGTACGTCTTCCTGCTCGATGGTGACGGGTCGAGGGGGCGGGCGCCTCCTCTTGGTGAAGAAGACGCCTTGAGTCTTCGTGGCGTTGATCTGGATCTTCCAGGTGATGCCCCAATCCACGATCCTGTCCATGGCCTCCTGCAGTAGCCCACGGATGGTTTCACCAGCGATGGCAGTGCAGACGACAGCAGTGTCGTCAGCATAGATCGCCAGTGCGGTCCGCGGGGTCCTGGTCGTGGGTGAAAATGGAGTATAGGAGGGGCCCCAGGACTGACCCCTGGGGAACTCCCGCCTCCAACTCGTGGATCGCAGATCGGTCGTCACCGACCCTCACACGGAAAGATCTGGAAATGAGACTCTCACGAGATGTGTTACAGACCTTTGTGGAAAATCCCGCTTGGATCATCTTGTAGATGAGGCCATCCTGCCACATCCGATCGAATGCCCGAGACACATCCAGGAATATAGCTCCCGTGGATTGCCGTCGGTTGAATCCCCTGGCAACCGTTTCCACCAGTCGCAGGACTTGGAGTTTCGAGGAGTGTCCTCGACGGAATCCAAATTGCTCAGGCGGAATGATGCCTAGGGCCTCCGTCTCTTCGCTCAGGATAGGCATGATGGCCCTCTCCACCACCTTGCTGACTGCTGGGAGGAGGCTGACTGGGCGGTAGTTCTGTGGGAACTTGCCGTCCTTCCGCGGCTTCTTGATCGTTACGATCTCGGAAGTCTTCCATCTGCTAGGCCAATGTTCCAGCCGGAGGACCGCGTTTACGATCGCAGTGATGTAAGCGTGCCCTTTGGCTGGAAGCATCCTGAGCATCTGGTTGGTGACACCATCCGCGCCAGGCGCCTTCTTCTTCTTCAGTCGCCTGGTGATCCCGGCGATGTCCTGTGGGCTGACTGGAGCAGGAATCCTTTGGATGGTTTCCTGCTCGTCCAGTTGATCGATGGCATCCGTCACTTCCTCCTCATGAGTGTCATCCTCATCAGGGTGGTAGTTCAGGCGGCCCTCTCTTACTATGGTGTCGGCCAGCGCTTCCGCCTTTTCATGGTCGGTGTACACCATTCCACGGGTAGAGTGGAGTGGCGGAATCCGAGCCTTGACTCGGTGGAGCGCCTTCTGCATGCGCCAGGCAGTCTGATCCTTGCAGTTCAGGTCTGCAATCTTTGCGCCCCATTGTCCATCTCTGAACGCGCGAAGTTCGTCTCGGAGCCTGGTGCTGTGCTGGTTCAGGACTCTCTTGTCCCCGTCCGCACCGGTACGTGCGTAAATCCGGCGAAGTCTCCGGTTTTCTCTAATGAGAGCCTTGAGCTCCTCGGTCGGTTCACCGTCCGGGCGAAGGTACTGGACAGTCCTGGACTCTGTGGCTTGTTCGTAAGCCATCAGTATGGTGTTCTCCAGGTCTCCGGTGGCCTCATCCAGTTCAGCCGACGTGGTGATTGTCTCTGGGATGTGTGCAATCACTTCGAAGATTTCCCTGAAACGAAACCAGTTTGTTTGTTTTCTAATGTATTCTCTGTTTAATACTTCCCCGTCTCCTAGAGTTAACAGGACTGGATTATGATCAGACGTTCCCTCCGTGAGCGTCTCGATCGCGAACTCATGCCTAACGCCTTTCATGATGGCGAAGTCCAGCACAATAGGAGTACCATTTATCTGTGGGAGGTAGGTTGGGAGCTCCAGACCCACCGCCACAGCTCCATAGTCCTCGATAGCTGTGAGGAGACGCCGACCATCGGCGGTAGTCATGGCGCAATTCCACGCCCGGTGTTTACAGTTCCAGTCTCCTATGGCCACTCGAGGGTTTCTGCCGCTAAACAGAACCTCAAGGTCCTCTAGGTCGACCGGAAGCTGGGGCGGCTTGTAGACCGAGGTGATCCAGATGGGGCCATGTACTGTGTTCACCTCCACAGTAATGGCGTCCATGTCTGTATCCTCTGCCTCAGGAAGGTTGTGCCTCAGTCCTGCTCGGACGAGCAGAGTCACACCGCCACGCGCTGCCCTGTTGTCATACCTGTACATGGTATAACCTGGGAAGCTCATCCTGATGTGTTCTGTCATCTTGCATTCCTGAAGCGCAAGAACGTCTGGCCTGTGTTCCTCTAGGAGCTCGATGATCTCCGGCTTCCTGGCACGACAGCCGTTGACGTTCCAGGAGATGATCCGCAGGGAGCTGGGCCGGTCCTGAGGGGTGCCTTTAGCACCTCAAGGCCGCCTTGACCTGCTCGACGATGACAGATCCCAGGGCAGCTATGATGGCTTGCACCAGGTCATTGCTTACCGCTGGAGTCGTCTTCGGGGGCTGGCTGGAGGCAGCAGCCCTGGGAGCGGCCCGGGGGGCAGCATCGTGGGAGGTGGTTGCCTTGGGGGCGGTAGCCATGGGGGCGGCGGTCCCGGGGGCGGCACCCTGGGGGGCGGCAGCTCTGGTGGCGGCCTGGGGCTTCCTCTTTGGGAACTTGGGGCATCCTCTGTGGCTCGCAGGGTGCCCTACCTGCTGGAAGTTGCAGCAGAAGGCGTTCTTGGGCTCTCCTGCCGCTGGCTTCTCTTTTGGACAGTCCCGTGGCCTGTGCTTCCCTCCACAGGCTGGACAGCGAACCGGGTGGTGACAGTTCGCATGGGTATTTGGCACTGGGTATTTTGGCCTGGGTATTTTGGCGCCCTGGTCTTTGACACCTATAACATTGAGAAGGCGCAGTGTTGCTCTTTTGTTGCTCGACACTTACCACTAAGTCGAACATCCTGTTGATGTTGAAGACCTCTGGTTTATCGGTCTTCACCAGAAAGAGAGGCATGGGTGCCTTGGTCCTCCTATTGGACATCTGTTTGACCTCCCCCTGGATGTCAAACATCTCACTCAGCTCCTCCTGGATGTCCTCGGGCTTGGTATTCAGTGGCAGTCCTCTGATGACTGCATGGATCTTCCTGTCCGTACTTAGGGTGTAGGTATGGAAGCTCCTCTTGTCCTCCTCGAGCTGCCTGGTGAATCTCCTGAACTCATCAGGGGTGTTCACCACGATCTTGGTTGAATTCAGGGTGACCTTCGCAGTCTTCACACTGATGTTATTGGATTTCAGTTTCCTCCTAACCTCAATCCAATCATCAGACCCCTCCAGGATGATTGGGGGGATTTTAGCCTTCACCTTCTCTGCGTAGGTCCTGCAGCCTTCGCAGCAGGGGTGATGGGGGCCTCTCTTATGGGAGCGGGGGTGGCAGGGGACTGCAAATCACTATTATTGTTAGTAGGTTCACTTACCTTTACAATCTCTTTATCCGTGGCAGGCCTTTTGGTAGGCTTCTTGGCACTGGGTGGTGCCTGGCTGGTGCCATCATGCTCCATATCACTCTCACTGTCACTGGACGTCTCGCTAGAAGAAGATGAAAACACCTTCCTCTTTGGTGTGGGGGCGGCGCTGGAGGCGGCGGCAGCAGCATACGAAGGCGGCTGCACCTTTGCAGCGGGTCCTTCCTTGCTCTCCGCTTCCTCCTTGGCCCTCAGTTTCCTCTTGAGCAGCTCGATTTCAACTTTTAAGGTTTCAATCACCTTTAAAAGGTGATTTTCCCCCGGTGGCGGTCTTCTTTTTCATCGGCGTGGACGGCCGTGGTAGAAGCTTAAACTTCCTGGAAACCATATTCCTCCTTTATGGTCTGGTAATAGCAGATTTTCACTTTGGCGCCAAAACACACGTGGTGGCTTAACGTCTACGAATGAAAAAAGTCTTGCTCTTACGAGTGTCGCCTCGACTGGAAACTGTGTGTGTGTAGGGAGCTTTATATTTATACGTTTGGGTCGCTCTGAGATTGGTGGCTCGCCCAAGCGCAGGCCACGCCCCCCCAAAGCAAAAGCTGCAGCCGGACTCCGTGTCGTATGGAATTCCACTGATTGATTCGATTCCACATGACCGGCACTCTATGCGCAAAAATAGTCGCCAGAACGCAACTCGTTTAATCGCTTTAAGGCGAGATGTCCGGACGTGTGGTTTTCAATACATTTGTTTACGTTTTATTTGACAGCTGATTTTTTTGCCTTTGTGAAGTTCATGAATTTTGTTTTTTTGGTGTTTAACATTGATTTATCAATTAAGTACTTATTATGAGGGTTCGTGCCGAAAATTGGCAGATGTTGCTAGAACTCTGTGAGGCAAATCCAGAGTTAATAACAAACAAATTTAATGGCCCTGATGGCAAAACAAAGGGGCATGCTCTCTGGCAAAATGTTGCCCATAAATTAAATAGTCTTGGATTTGGTGAAAAAACCAAGGATGAATGGAGAAGGGTGAGTATTATCAAAGTAAAGAAAAGTAATATAATCATTATTATACCTACTTAGTTTTTTATATGAAATTAATAAATAGGTATAGGTACTTACCACTTACCTTCTTACCTATACCCACATTAGTTCCCATTTCCTTTCTAGACATAATAATAATATGTGGATGTAGGTATGAGTAGTGCTTATCTTTTTTGTACTAATATTATTAAGTACCTATTATACATAATATAAAAATCGGATGCATGACTTTTGGTTTTAGGCATTAACTGATTGGAAGTGCAAAACCAAAGCAAAAGCAGCCAAAATAAAACTAGAAATTAATAGAACAGGTGGTGGTGCTGCTAATTATATTCCATTATCAGAAATAGAAAACAGGTTGCTTGCCCTCATGGGCTCCAAAGCTATAGAGGGGGATGTAAATATTGTGGAACTTGGCTTTGGTAATGTAAGTGTATTTATATTACAACAGTGCAATATAGAGGAATATTTTAGTTTTTTAGAGTTGTGTGGTTTTGTATTTTGGAGAAGGTACTATGGTGAATCGTTGATTGAATTATTACACTAAGTATTTTAAATGTCTTATGTATAAATCTTACAAAATGCTCTAGAATAATTTAATTTTTGCTTATTTTTAGGAAACAAATATTTGTTTTGTGGAATTGAGGCTGACCATTCATTGGACCACCCTTACACTAAAAAGGAAAATTGCCTCTGGCTTCAATGAATAATATTTCTACAGCCGCACCAAAAAGGAAAATCACTGAGTCAACAGCTCACCCTGTAAAACGTATAAGGCATGTAGAATTGCAAAGGTTGTCAAAAAATCTCCTTGCAATAAATGAAGAAGCATTAAAAACTTTGCAAAATATTGACAACAACATGGGTTCAATAGCGGAGTCTCTTAGGGATATTAAAGAAATTTTACAGAAAAAATGACTGAATCACTAATATACATATATAATATGAATATTATAAAATATATTATATGTATATATTTTATTATTTATATAATGTATTTATATTATCTGTTTTTGATTTGTGAATTTGTTTATTTTTTTAATTTAAATCAAAATTTAGTTGACTGAGTTAAAGTTTCTTGTGTTATACCTATTTGTTAGAATTAAAATTACTTATAGGTATGTCTATTTAATTAACTGAGTTATGAAACGTCAAATTTTGTGCTTAAGATAAAAGTAATTTTAGTATGTTTATTAGGCTGTGATAAAGCGCTGTTAAATGTACGTATTTGGTTAAAGGTTCCTAATAAAGTATAATTTGTAGTATTATTGAATGTTTCCTGTTATAGAAAATTTCGCCTCCCATGCCACCCCAGTGATTTATGGCTTTTAGAGAAATTATCATAAAATAATTAAAATTTTTTAATACTTAAATAATTGCATAAACCTATAAAGCCATTTTTTAAAAATAAAAAATTGATAAGCTTAAAAATATTTATTTATACCAATTTATTTATTACAAAGTTTCAAATTTTAGGGAAATTTAAATTGAATTAAATAATATATAAAAAAAAAACAAATTCTGAAATATAGGCATGCTTAATTTTATTTACTATAATTACTTTAAAAATTAATTTTTGGTATTTCTTTTGTGTCATTAAGAATTTTCTTGTATCAGCCCTCAAATGTAGTGACCATACAAAAAAAAAACTATTTGTTATAAATAAAGTTTCTTACTTTTCAATTCTTACAATTAGAAAATATTTCTTAATTAACAAAAAAAGATTAAAAAAAAAACATTGTTTACTTTCTATACTGCTTTATATTTATATAAATCTCGATATAAACTTAATTTCTAAAGTAAAGATTAATGAGATTTCTTCTTGCGTTATTCCCTTCTTGATTGTTGGCGGCAACATTATTGGGAACCATGGCATAAATTGGCTCATGAGGCTGTGGCTGTATATCTTAAAACTTTAGAAAGACACAAAAACCGACCCTTTAAGACACCAATGCATCTCTCCACGCAGTTTCTTGTTTGTATATGGGCCTGTGTATATCTGCCTTCAGGAGACTCAGGCAATGCATTCTCTATAGGAGTCATAAGCCAAGGCTCCTGAGGATACCCTGAATCCCCGAGCAACCATGAATTTCTGTCACCTGCAAAGCACATACCACATACATTTTAAGCTTTACTACCATCTTATGAAAATATTTTTTACTATTTACCTCTTAAGTATTTAGCTTCTAGTACAGCTCTTACCCCTGACTGTCGCCAAATGTAGGCATCATGTGTAGCCCCAGCATATTGAGCATTTATATTTAATATTCGTAAGTTATGATCACAAATCTGTAAAGCAATGAGAAATGCATGTTATGACCTAGTAAAAGCTTTCATTTGATAAAAATATTTACAATTTGGATATTTTTGGAGTGATTTTCCTGTTCAAATAGTTGTGTTCTTCTATTTGGGGTCTGATAATCTCCACATGGGTACAGTCAATGGCACCTATCACTCCTGGAAAACCTCTGCTTGCCATAAAAACTTCCTTAACATTCTTTTTTTCCTGGCGATTTTGTGGGAATTTAATGAATTGTCCAGCAAATGTATTTACTAGAGCAGTCGTTATTTCATGAATTGCCTTTGACATGGTTTGCTGTGAAACCGAAATGTCATGGCTACGACCTAAAACCCTTTGATAGGATCCCGTAGCATAAAAAGCAAGGGTTCCAAAAAATTTAATATGACTGGGCACTGCTACAGGGTTATTACCCCTCTCTAGGTCAGCCAAAATACCATTCAACAAGAACCGGGCCATATCTTTATTTATTCTAAATAGTTCTTTGAATCTAGTTTCCTCAATAGAAAAAGGATCACTTTCTTCCCTCATATTCCCTCATCCACTCTACCTCCTTTCTAAATTAGATAAACGCAAATCCTCCAGCCTCTCTTCCTCCTCAGCAGCTAATATGTTTGCCACATTTATAGGCAACATTTTAAGAAAATTAAGGCCTCAAAGAATGAAATACTCTTTTATATAAAAAAAAACAAAATTCACCAAAACAGTACAATATTTTTAATATTTTTTTATAATAATAATAATAATATGGGATAAGAACACACCGAGGACAAAACAAAAACAAAAATTATATGCTTTGGCTTGCAGCTTTGTAGAAAAATCCCCTAAATAAAATAAAAAATCCCTAGAAATCACCAGAATCTTAGGCGATGTTTTTCATTCCGATGGTAATTTACGAAAATACACGAACGGCCGGCGACTGTGACACGGAGTTACGAACTTGGCGACTCTCGCCAAAACAGTTGATATCAACTGTAGCAAGCGACGATAGATTTCCACAATACACGGAGTCCCACTCCTGGTGATCGTTTACTTAGGGCGAAAACACAGTGAAAGCCGGTTTCCTGCTTACCGG
Organism: Anthonomus grandis grandis; assembly: GCF_022605725.1. Lineage (NCBI taxonomy): Eukaryota > Metazoa > Arthropoda > Insecta > Coleoptera > Curculionidae > Anthonomus > Anthonomus grandis. The sequence goes on along the minus strand of NC_065569.1, from coordinate 1,678,623 downwards.
AAACCAGCGCCGATCGGTTCCGAATTTCGGCACTTAGTGCGGACACAGTGCCGACGAGAAAAAAGCAAATAAAAACCAGCCTTTTGTCAGTTCCAGGTTAACCTTCGCGTCAACATGGCATCTAGCTCATCTGACCATGAATTTATTGCGTTAGATAGCCTTGTAACTAAAATAATTACTAGAAAAAAAGTTGGTGTTCACTCTATAAATCGTGAGAGGGTACTTTATGGTGAATATCATCATTTGTTCAAGAAGTTGACAGATGACCCTGACCGCTTTTTTCAGTACACCAGAATGAACAATGAAACCTTCAAATATATTCTAGAAAAAGTTAAACATCTTCTAACTAAAAACTGGTGTAACCTTCACAGTCAGCCCATTTTACCAGAAGAAAGATTAGTCATTACCTTGAGGTAAGTATCTTTATAATATTTACGAGTATATATTTTAAGTAGGTTACTAACAAACAAATCATTTACTATTAACAAAACGTCTAGCAAATAATTACATATGTTGGTTTTGTTTCAACAAAAATAAGACTTAAAATGGTTGATTAAATTTTTATTTCAAAAAGAAGGACAGTGGTGGGGGACATTCGGAAGTACCAGAAACCGTTTCAGGTTGTTCCATGTTTGATAAAATGAGACTTGTACATTCTTCTTCTGCAGTGAAACGATTTCGATCGATGTAATTCAGTGATTGATTGGAAATAGATGAGTTGGAAGTTGAAGGACCAAGGATCGTAGATGGAACAGATTCGAACCTATTTAGCGGGTATGAAAATTGTTCAACTAGCTCTTGAACCCGGCATCGAAAAGCTAATACGCGTGACTCAGGAATTTTTTTCACATGAGGCAGAAGACTTTTAAAAAACAAGAGGTGTTCATCTTCTTTCTCATTTGCTCGCTTAGATTTTGACTCTAGGTATGCTACTTTTTGTTTCTCAATTTCTAATAATGAGTCGTTAAATATTTCTGTTGGGCCTCGTTTCTTTTTAGATAAAAATTGTGGTGTCGAAGATACATCAGTATTCCTTTTTGTTCTCGAAGGTGTTTCAATATTTTCTTGCCTTGTATTTTCTACGATATCATCGCCAGCATTTCGTTGAGGAGGTACAACATCTTCAGTGGAACAAAAGCTGGTCTCGTCTAATTCCATCGATGACTGAATCGACTCTTCTGCTTCAGTTTGACTTTCTGCAAAGCTTTCAGTACGACCACTTACTTGTGGCAAATTTCCTTTCAACTTTCTAGGCATTACCGTATCTTTCAAAAATAAGAGCAGTTTGAAGTATGGCCACTTGGATGTCGGAGTATCATTTGCGGCATCACCTGAACGTGGAGGAGGAAATTTTCCTAATTCTACGGAAAATTGATCCCTGATATACTTCCATTTTTTCCTCAGTTTATTTTCTGAAACAAAATTACATAGTAAAAAATTGCACCGACGCGACGCCGAAATTCAAAATGCACTAAAAAGTATGAAATAAAAATAATTAGTATCAAAAATTTGTAAATATCTTGATTATTCAAAATTCAATAATTTTTTCAAATTTATTGTTTGCTTTCATTATCTTATGATTTTACCATCTCTAAAAATATACTTTCAGGATAATTTTAATTTACACCCCTCACTGACCATTTGTAATCATTCATTCATTTATCAAAACGTCAAAACCACGTTCTAATAAAATATGTTTTTTGCAGGTATCTTGCTACAGGCACATCTTTCAGAATGCTGTCATTTTCATTCAGGGTTGGAGCTTCTACTGTGGGAAAAATTGTAACAGAAACAGTTGCTGCATTGTGGAAAGTACTGCAACCAGTCCATATGCCTGTGCCCACGAAAGATGATTTTCAAAAGATATCTGAAGATTTTAACAATATTTGGAATTTTCCACATTGCATCGGCAGTATTGATGGAAAACATGTACGCATTCTTTGCCCTAGAAATTCAGGGTCAATGTTTTTTATTAATAAAAAATATTTTTCTGTGGTCCTACAAGGAGTAGCAGATGCAAATTATAAATTTATAGTTATAGATGTCGGTGGATACGGCAAACAAAGTGATGGTGGTACATTTCAATCTTCGGAACTGTATAAGTTGCTATCGAATAAACAACTGGATATTCCAGAACCAGCGTATCTGCCTCAAACTACCTTAAAAGCACCGTTTGTACTAATAGGTGACGAACCATACCCCTTGCTTCCTTATCTTTTGAAACCATTTGGTGGAAGAGATTTAAATTTTGAGAAAGAGTGCTTTAATAAACGTTTATCTCGTGCAAGGAAAACTATTGAATGTGCCTTTGGTATCGTGAGTGCTAAATGGAGACTACTTTTAAAGTGCATTGAAACTGACATAGCTACTGCAGATCATATAATTAAATGTATATGTATTCTTCACAACACTATAATAGACAAAGAAGGATTTGAACGACATTTGACAGATGTAAGGTTAAATATTCCTGATCACAATAGATGGCAAGTAACAGGACGACCATTAAATGAAGCCAAAACGATTAGAGATATATTTGTAATATATTTTTCCAACATCACTCTGTCATACGATAAATAATAATCTATTTATTCATATTTTTAGAGAAATAAAAACAATAATATTATAATAAACGAAATAATAGATATATATTTTCATACGTACCATCCTCTTTCATTTCTTCAGCAATTTCTTTCCAACATTTGTCAACAACATTTCTATTGCTGTGTAATTTACTTTTCTTATCCCATATTGGGCATTTCTTATACACTGATGCTATTAAAATCTCTATATCCATAGCTGTATCTGTCTGCCTGTACGAACAACCGGCTAGAAAGAACTAAATAATCATTCCGGTAAAACCGGTGACGCCGACTACCAGCGCCAACAAGCCTGAGCCTGTCTCTATTGTGTTATTGCTAACTTGAAAGCATTATTTATTATAGAAGCTTATAGGCGCCGATCGGCGCTGGCTGCCGGTAAGCAGGAAATCGGCGTCCACTGTGTTTTTACACTTAGGCTAGTTGAAAAGAGCTATTATTAAGCTACGAATATTATTATATTTCATGTTTATTTAGCTTTACATCTCGCCGCTAGAGGGCTTTTTTCGGCTTTCTGACACAAATGACTAATTTTCTCAAAAAACTTAAATGCAATGGTATGAATTTTTTTATACAAAAAAATAGCTTAATGACGCCTAAATATGCTTGCGAAAACCGCATCTTAATATCTTCACCCTAACCTAAAATTTAGGCCAAAGAAAATTTTATATGGAAATCCCTTAATATTTATAAAAACTACAAAATAATTTATTTCGAATTTCTTTTATAATGTAAGTTGTGGCCCTATAAAGGACCGATTTTAAAAAGAAAGGGTTTTAATGCCCCCGTAAATGCTCGAAATGCTGACCATCACGCTCTATGCATTGCTGAAGCCTCTCATGGGTAGATAGAACTGCAGCTTCAATTTCGGCTCTCGGTATGGTATGTATTGCATTTAGGGTTGCCAAGTTTTCCACAAGCCAAAGGAGGACTTTTCTGGAAAGAGGGGGGGAGGGGGTGTGCATGCCTGCATGGAAGAACGAGAGGTTTTCGTAGGGCGGGAAGCATGATGTAATAAAATTTAATAAATGTATAATTTCATGCAAACATAAATTATATTTCTTATATTGCAATTTGCAAACATAACGTAAATAAATTTTGTAACGAAAATAAATAAATTAAATTCTAACGAACAAATAATAAAAATTAACAACACAAAAAAAAAGGAAAATATTATATGCAAACTTAATCTAATAACGCAAAACGAATCAGTCTAAAAGAATTGCCTATTGTGGCAATACAAATAAAAAACGAAACTTAAGAAAAACTTGACAGAAATTAAACAGATACTGCTAAAACGACATACAATAATAATTATCAGCTCTTAGGAAAACAAAAATTTATATTTCTGCTCAGATTTTGCGGCAGATAATAAAGAATTATTTGATTTTATTTTTTTGTAAAAATCAACACACTTTTCGGGCTGATTAAAAAAAATTATAATTTCGCTTTTAATTAGCTCTTTTGAAGCTTTGTTTCTTTCATCTCGCCACTTCGTGTTCATAACAGAGAAAACCCTTTCGGAAAAAGCGGAACTAGCTGGCATGCTTAAAATATACAGTGCGAACGTAAAGGTTGGAATAAATTCATTTAAAATTCAGGGGTATGTTCAAAAAAAAAAACAAAAAACCCAGGCGATACTGAAATTCTTGTAAAACGTTATCGATAACAGAAGGTTCTATCAATGTTATTTCTTCCGTTATTCTAATTTTTAAGTCTTCAATGTTGTTTGGCCGATTAACATAAACTTTGGACCTAAGATACCCCCACAAAAAAAAATCTAAAGGAGTCAGATCCGGCGATCTGGCCGGCCATTTAATTGCACCCCTCCGACCAATCCAACGTCCAGGGAAAACGGTATCCAGGTACTGGCGCACGGGACGAGTGTAATGGGCTGGAGCTCCATCTTGCTGATACCATAAGGAATTATCTAATATATCCGGGTCTTCTGAATCGGGGTATAAAGTGGCAAGGCATGGAACCAAGTCATTTTCTAAAAACTCTAAATACCTCTCACCATTCAAGTATCCTTCAAAGAAAAAGGGCCCTATAACCCTGTTTTCAATCACCCCCGCCCAAACATTTACTTTTTGAGGGACTTGGCTGTGGCAACGACGGATGTATATGGGATATCTGATTTTCTAACGCAATATTGCGAGTCGTTTTATGGCAATCTTCTTCAACTGCCAGCAAAACATTTAGTTGCTTCTCTTCTGATATACTTGACCGACCTTTCGTATAATTATCCCTGACATGACCCAAATCCCGATATTTCTGTTCTATTTTATTGACAGTACTTTGAGATATACGTGGCCTATCAGCATACTTGGCATGATAAATTTCACAGACTTCCATCTGAGTGCGCATCCTGTTTCCATAACCAATCATCATCAAAATCTCTATTCGCTCTCGCTCACTAAGACGTACCATTTTTTGAAATTTTAATTTTATCTTTTGATAAACTTAACACAAGCAAAACTTTGCTTAGGCATCTAAATCAAACTAAATTCACTCAAAATTATTTGATGTCAACAAATTGTGACAAGTTAACAATCAAAAACACCAACCACAAATGTAAATAACCAAACAATAACTGATAGGTTGCTTGATATAAATAACTCTTCCAAAAATAGCCTTTGTTCAATCGTCAACGGTCGAGTTTAGGTATAGGACATGGTACATGAAATGTACTTAGAATTTGATGTAGAACCTAAATCTAAAATAAAAAATAGGTGTTTACATTTAAAAAAATTACGTTGATGACCGTAACTTATTTTTGGGCCACCCTGTATACATAAAATTATAGTAAGAAAACCCGCAGTTAAAAATAAAAATCGACTTGTCCGAGCGTTTTTTTTTTGAACATACCCCTGAACTTTAAATGAATTTATTCCAACCTTTACGTTCGCACTGTATGATATCACTCTAAAAATATTAATAATATTGGGAATTTCGATTGCATTAAAAATGTTTACATATTTGGCTACCGTATCACAATTTATAAAATTAGGATCTACTGTTTTCAGCCTATCAAAAACTTTTTCAAATACCTGGCACTCGTCAAATAATTTATCACAGTCTAATCCTATTATGTCCTGCAAACGCAACCGCGTAATAACATGAATAATGTCATCATAATTAAAGCATTTTTCACTTAGTGATATTTTGCTTAATAAATGTGAAGTTGAATTTTGGTCCAGTTCACATCTATCTTTACAATATTTTATGGCAATCTCTAGAAATGAAGCAAAATCTGCCTCAATACTTTTCTTTTCGCTTTCAGGTATTTTTTTCAAAAGCTCCATAACCTTAAATCCAAAAAAATTCTTATTGACTCTATCAGATAATTTAGTTAAAAATGTCTCTATTATTTAAAAGATGTTTAAAACTGTTGTGTCATTTGATTCTAGTTTTAATACCGTGTCTTGAAAAATTTTTAGAATGTGGGATAAAAAGTTTAAATATATTAAAACCTTGTCTGGAATTTCATTATCAGTAGAGATTAACAAGGCTGATTTAACTAACTTTGGTAAATCTTCTGCCGATAGAAAATAAGATTTTAGAGCATCCCATAACAACACAACTCTATCAATAGCCGGTGCCATTGATAGCCATCGGGTTGTTACATGACGTAAAATTTCTTTAAATTCTGTATCAGTAAAATCGCAAAATTCACTGAATTTATCTCTTCTTTTTGCCGAGTTGGAAAAGTGAGCATAAATTTTTAGAATGATATTCTCCACATCTAGATTTAAATTTCCCAAAGATTTTTTTAAACTGTTATGGATTAAATGAGCATGACAGTTAGCTTTAAAAACATTCTTATTTTTGTCACATATTAATTTGTATAAAGAATTGTGTTTTCCATAGTTGGAATTTGTATTATCCGCGTTAAAGGCTGTAATATGGGTAAAATCTAAGTGTAGTTTTTTTAATGAGGTTTCTAGCATTTTAAACATACTCTCGCTACTTTCATCATTATTCTCAACAAAATCTAGAACTACGTTTTGAATACCGCTTTTATCAAAATATTGTATACAAATTGGAAAAAACTTTCTATTTTTTTAATTTGATGCGTCGGTCTGTATAGCAAAAAAATATCTTGTGACTTTAAATTAGAAACAATATTTTCCAAAATAAAAGGTGCTAAAACATTTTAAACTATAGCAGTAGCTTTTGTTCTTCCACAAGATATTTTTTTTGCTATTTTAGAATCTGAAAACGTTTCTGAGTCTAGTTTTAAACCACAGTCCAATGAATTGTATGACATGCTATGTTTCACACAATGATAAATATTGGCAACTTCTACAGCAATGACTGTTAATTCCTCATCAGTGTTTGATTTAACATAAAAATTTGTTATTGATTTGCTCGTTGAAGCAGCTTCACTCATTGAACGATGACTGGCAGTTTTTTCGTGGTTAGTGTGGGTTCACTACAAACTACCCGTTCAGAAATGAAACTCCACTGAATTAACGCAGAGAAAAAAACTTTTATTTTACCATAAAAAGACGCCGAAAGAATTTACAGAAAAACAAAAACTTAACCTTGCGACTACCTGCCGCAATATTCACACGTGTACTACTTAACCTATTACTTACAAATTACTTATAGGCCACCCGCAACGCATGACTTTCTAGTCTGTAAATACGCTGTTGCTGGCTTACAAAAAGTATTTAAGTTTAACATTTTGTGGGTTTCAACATTCTCCCACCCGAGTAACTAAACACAAGTTTCTCGCATAAAAAACTAAAACAAAATGTTCTTGCCAGTCCCTAAGTTAGTCATTATATCGGACAGGTAACTTTATTGCCCTCCCACTACGCGTGACTTTAGCGGTGGCACACTTGATCTGGTCATTCCCATTTTCCGAGAAAGGCACATCATCACTCACTTCCTCATCAGAGGAATCACTGTTACTCGAGGCGGGTGCTCTGCTATTTACACTCCCGATCGCGGATGGCTTCTTAACACTCTTAACAGCCTCCGATGGAACCGCTTGAACTTCTGAGTAGCCAATGCCAGCATCAACGGGTACTCCGGCCTCTTCTAAAGCATAGACCCTTTGCACAGGACGCAGCATCGCTCCATTTACCGTAGAAACGCGCACTAAACGCACAACACCATCCTTACCGGGTAAAAGCTCGGTAATTCGACCAAGTGGCCAGTCCAGTTCTTTTGCCATGGTCATTACCGACGAGTACAACATCCCCAATTTTAACTTGCCTAGGAGACTTAACACAAGAGATGTTTCGAAGATGTCCAAGGTACTCATTACGAAATCTTGCCCGTAAATCTTCCCGAAGTTTTTGTATTCGCTTTACTTTTCGACACAATGAAGATCGATCTACAATTTCGCACTCAGGTAACATATCTTCTGACAAGTCGCGTGTAAACATCACAGGAGTAAGAGGTACCAAGTCGTTCGCGTCTTCGGATATATATGTCAAAGGTCGAGAGTTTATTATTTGTTCACAGTCACATATTACCGTAAGTAAGTCCTCATAAGTAAGCGCCGCACGTCCAAGAACTTTTCGCAACAGTCCCTTTAGAATTCCTATAAGCCGCTCCCAAAACCCGCCCCACCAGGCTGCGGTTGGCGGGTTGAAGCGCCACGTTATCCGCTCCACAGCTGCAAATCGTTCCACCTCACTCCACTCTAGTCGTTTAAATAGATTTTCTGTCCCAACAAAGTTGGTACCATTGTCGCTATATACAACCTTTGGCCTTCCTCTTCGAGCGACAAATCTTCTTAAAACTTTCATAAAGCACTCGGTGGATAGTGAAGTAGCTATTTCCAAATGTACCGCTCTATAAATAGCGCACGTGAAAATACATATCCAAACCTTCTCCCCTGTCCTAAGATGCAGAGGGCCAGCGAAATCTACACCAGTGATTTGGAAAGCTGATGCATCATTAACTCGATCTGCAGGAAGAGGTGGAGTCTGGACTTGAATACCCTTGAGTGTGTGCCGCCGACATATTACACATTTTGAAATAACACCTCTAATATATCTCCTTCCACCCAATATCCAATATTTTTCCCTCAACAAACTCAACAAGCCCTGAGCGCCAACGTGACAAGACCTCCTGTGGGTATCAAAAATGAGTCTTTCAGTCACAACATGGCGTGAAGGTAACACTATTGGCCTGCGAAAGTATACAGTGTCTTTCCGATTAGCAACACGTGATCTCAAGCGTATAAGGCTAGAATCATCTTGGTATATGTCCAATGTCTTCAGTCTCTGATCATTCTTCAAAAAACACTCCTGTTGCACAACTTTTAAGACAACAATTTCTGCCCGATCCATCTCTTCAGCTGACAGCTCACCAACACGCTTATCTCCCTGTCAAACATTGTGTGTAAACCTCAATATCCAAGCTATCATCCGAACAGTTTTGATATAGCTTGAGAAATAGGATAAATGCCATTCCTCTGAAGCCTTAGCTGCTTCGGAATTCACCAAGCTAGCTATCACACATTTTTTCTTTTCAGAAAATATTTCTGTCTCATTGTATGTGCCAGTTTCATGAAGCCACAAATCATGATTTTCACGCAGCCAATTGGGACCCTCCCACCATCTCGACTCATATAGCTGTCGAGGTGAACATCCTCTTGAGGGGAGATCTGCAGGATTTTGAGAACCAGGAACGTGGTGCCAGCTGTCTATTGCGGTGGTTTTCCTGATCTCAGTCACTCTATTGCCTACAAACGTGCCCCACTCCTCATCTCTTCTGATCCATGACAACACTGTTGTCGAATCAGTCCAGAAAAAACATTCTATATCAAGTTCAAGAGCTTCTTTTATAGAATTGCACAATCTAGTGCCAATGACTGCTCCCAACAACTCCATTCGAGGTATGGTTACACTTTTCAATGGAGCAACTCGACTTTTAGCAGCCAAAAGAGTAAGATAAACCTTGTCTTGATAGACACACCTTATAAATACGGCAGCGGCATAGGCACTCTTACTTGCGTCGCAGAACGTGTGTAGGCTCATTTCCTTTTCATTACCCGTCCCATTTATCCAACGGGGAACCTGTATATTGAACAGAATGGGTAAGTCTTTAGTCCAATCTCGAAACAACTTCTCAATATCGGAACCAACTTCTGCATCCCATGACAATTTTTCTTTCCAAGTGTTCTGGTGTAACAATTTTGGAATCAACGTAGTCGGGGATGTAAATCCTATGGGATCGAACACTTTTTGAGCTAATGACAACATGATCCTCTTGGTAACAGGTTTATCCAAAAGCGACTCCAAATCTCTAAGACATTCTTTATTTATACCCAAAGTATCAGTGTGTGTATTCCAGACAAGACCTAGGAGAGGTGTGGCTTCAATGGAAACACCATCACCTACAACTTGTGTAGCATTAGAGAACTCCCATCCTCTTAGTTCAAACTTTGCCTGTGCCAAAATCTTAGTGGACTGACTTATAAAATTCTGCAAAGTTTCAAAATCCGGTACGCTGTTCACACAATTGTCCACATAGAAGCACTTAGCTAAAGTTGTGAGTATGGAACTGTCAAAAACAGAAGTACCTTCATCACACTTTTTTATTTCCAAAGAAAGATGATGGTTGATTGTTGCTGCAAGTAAAAATGGGCTACTTGTCACACCAAAAACAACACGCCTGTGCCGGTACACTATTTCCTTTTCCCGAGAATCAACCCAAATAAACTTTAAAAAATCTCGGTCTGTAGGGTGTACACTTATCTGTAGAAAAGCTTTTTTGACGTCTGAGGTCACTCCAATCTTACTTCGCCTGAATCGTGTTAAAATCTCTGGAATCAGCTCGATAAGGTTAGGACCTTTTTCCAGACACTGGTTTAATGAAACTTTTCCTTTTACTTTTGCACTGGCGTCAAAAACTGGCCTTATTTTGGTTGTGCAGTTGGAACTCGATTTTATTACTGGCCGGTGTGGCAGATAATGGCCCAAGTTGTTATCACTGTCAGGCACAAGCTTTATAACACCTTCTTGAAGCCATTCCTGGAAAATGGTATCATATGACTCATATACATTTTCTGACTTCAATTTCTTAAGAGTTGTTCCAAGTCTCTTCTTTCCTATGGAATGGTTGATCAGTAGTGGGGGGTGTCCATCCAGCCATGGAAGCCTCACTTCATACCTCCCTTCTTCATTTACTTGAACCGTCTGGTCAAAAAATTCTAAAGCCGCCTTTTCCAAATCCAGCTTACTTTTATTAGCCACGGGGTCAGTGATTCCTAGTACGTCCAGCTCCCATAGATTACTTATACTGGAATCCATCACCATACAATTTAAAAAGCTGTGGGATACATTTTCTTCACCAGGCTCTATTGGCACTTTACCCATAATCGTCTAGCCTAGCAAAGTTTCCATGGCTGTCAGCCCACAGCTGAGTCTTTGTGTGCGACCTGTATATAACTTTCCGGCTACATCAGAACCGATTAACAACTCAATAGTCGCTGACTGTCCCACATCACTAACTTCAATATTTAGGTTTTGCAGCTCATCCATCCACACTCCGGAAAAAACACTGGGAATTTCACTGCAAATCTTAGGCTGGTCTAACACTTAAAACCATTGTCCTGCGACAAATGAATCTCATAAACACTGTGAGACTGCTCTGACAAAACACCTCCAAATAAGCAGTGCATGATATTTTCCCTTGACTTGGCCACAAGCTGCAACGTCTGCACTGTAGATTTCAAAATGTATGAGCGCTGTGATCCGGTATCAATGAGAGCTCTTACTTCCTTCATGCAATTTTCACCCTTGATTTTCACCCTTAGGGTCTGCAAAAACACATGCTGTCTTTTGGAGTCACTGGTGCAGGAAAGCTGCGTTTCAGCAGGATTTTTATTTTCTCTTGGAGTGCTATTTTCACCTGGTTTAGCTGATCTATGGGTTCCTGATTCGGGACACATCAAAACTACATGGGATTTACCACAAATCACACATTTAAGACGAGCATGACACCTGCGAGACTGATGACCAACTTTTAAGCACCTGTAGCATGCCCTTTTTGCAGACAAAATCTCCCTTCTTTTTTCTAAGGAAAAACTCTGCGCCTTGAAGCAACTCGGACTGTCATGATGCCTCTCACAAAAGATACACGTAGCTCGATTGCCATGTCGTAGTTCTAAACTCTGCTCCTGGTTGACAAGATTAGCAGCTGTAGGCAACACACCACGAGAATCAGAACTCCCTGGTTTTCCTTCCCCTTCTCTTGAAGTGAGGCCCCTTGGCTTGTGCAGACCAAATCCCTCCGATGCCATGGAAATCCTCTGCTCATTATCCACCTCATTTCTAAGAAACTTAAGCAAGGCCTTTAATCTATTTTCCAGAGAATTAATATAGGACGCTCCAGACACAGACTCACTTTCATCCGGCTCCTCTTCATTGGAGATTTCTGCACACAGGATACCTGAAGTTCTTTGCCACACTCTCAACAAGTCCTCAGGCAAACAGGACTCAATTAAAGGGTAAAGCATAGAAGAATACTTATCTGGCGTTATGCCCAGGGTTTCCAGAGCTTGCAGCTGGGTTTCAATACTGTCGTACAGAGTTGACACATCAGGCTTGGCTTTGGAGACGGCATTATTCAGTACAAGTTTTAACAGTTCTCTAACATAAACCTCTACCTGAATATCTTCCCTACCAAAACGTGACTTAAGGCTATCGACAATTTTAGAATAATTTTCCCCAGTGGCAGGAAAACTGTTAACGAGGTTTTGGGCTCGGCTATTAGGCACAGTAGCTTGTATTAGATATTCGACTTTATCTGCTGCATCTATGTCTGGATCCTCATCAACCTTTTTAAATTGGGTCCAGAAAGAAAGCCAATCCCTAATGTTACCGTCAAACTGTTTAAACTGTATGGTAGGTAATTTAAACTTTCTCTTACCCAAATAGCGTATGTCATAGTCATGTTCGCTCCTGTCTGGAACCTCCTCTTCGTCTCTAGGTACTGCTGACACCCTTTTGGCACTTTTTATGCTCAGTTCCTTGAACCTCCTTTCATAACCATCACAACAATCCCTGTCTGCGGTCAGGTCTGCCTCACTTGTATTTTCTTCTAACAGTAGATAAAAGCACTCGGAACTAACAGCCTTTAATTCGTTAAACCTGTCCTTCAGAATGTCGCGACATACCTCTATTGCTTGTGGATCAGTTCCAGGTTGTGTCAAAAGACTATCGAGCTCATTAGCGTATTTTGTAAAGGAGCCACGGACTACGGCACGAACTTTTTTCTTATTATCGAGTCCCGACATTGTCTTTTCGCTTTTTTAATACACGAATTCGGTCAAACCGGCCTCAAAACCTAAACAGCACAAAAACTGAGGCGTAATTCGAATACAAACGGCGACAAAAGACAACTCAGGTTTTCACACTTTACCGGCGTTTCACTACTATTTTCCTCTGCGTCCTGTCACGGTCGCCATAAAAATGTGGGTTCACTACAAACTACCCGTTCAGAAATGAAACTCCACTGAATTAACGCAGAGAAAAAAACTTTTATTTTACCATAAAAAGATGCCGAAAGAATTTACAGAAAAACATAAACTTAACCTTGCGACTACCTGCCGCAATATTCACACGTGTACTACTTAACCTATTACTTACAAATTACTTATAGGCCACCCGCAACGCATGACTTTCTAGTCTGTAAATACGCTGTTGCTGGCTTACAAAAAGTATTTAAGTTTAACATTTTGTGGGTTTCAACAGTTAGAAAGAGCTGTATATCCCTTATATTCTACACTAAAATGCGATTTACATATTACACAATATGCCTGAGTTGTTTTTTTATTTTCTTCTATATTAAAAGGATATTTTTTCACCCAGGAAAACTCTTTAAGCCAGGCGTCATTGAAATAGATGGAACGCTACACTTTCTTACTTTTTGGAGTCGAAGTTAATGATTGATCCATAATTCAATATATAGGGCCTGTAGTAGCCCAAATTGCGATAAATCGCTCAATCTGGCCACACTGCTGATAGATATTATTAAAACAGAGACAAGACAACACTAAAATCTAAAATCACCAAAAAAATCAGCCGGACCTACACCGCCGCCGCCGGCGCCGTCTGTTACAAACATAGACGTATAACCAAGGACATATCCTTGTTTATACGTCTATGGTTATTGGTTACAAAATACCGCCGTCCGCCGTACGGTACCTACGCTACAAAAATAAAACAACTATACGGGCGAAGGGCGAGACATCTATCGACTGCTATATGAAATGTTAGCGTAAGAAACTCTTAAATAAAAGAAAATAATAGCGATAAATATAGTAAAATAAAGATAGTCGCTAAATAGCCGCTAAATTGACTTAAAAATTAAAAGCAGGATTTAGTGTAAAAGCAGTTTAAAAGAAGGACATTTGGGTAGAAAAGGAGAAAGGAGAGCTCACAGCAAGAAAGGAGGACTGTCCTCCCGAAAGGAGGACACTTGGCAACCCTACTTTTGAGGCATATTTACACTCTGGTATTAACTACAAGGTGAACTAGGAGAAAAACATTAAATTAAACACGAACTAAAGTATTAAAGTTTGATATAAACAAATAAAACCGCGACCGAGAACCGGATTTTCCGAGGATTTTTCTAGTCCGAAATTACGATTTTGCGATTTAAAAGTACGCGAAGAGCTTACATAAATATAACATACAGGTTTCGCGGAAATAAACAGTTCCGATTTTAGAAAAAAACACAAAAATGAGCTAATATTTACTGCGGATCCCGTCAGAAATACCGGCAACCACAGAACATAAATATAAACAACCTAACCTCTCGTTTCATCAGGTGGCAAAACTAGTAGATGCGCCGTTGTCAGATTTATATAGAAAGAACTCCTATTGGCAAGTAACAAGGTATTAGATAAATGATAAAATTTGAAAGGATGGAAATTTAAATTATAAAAAGAGAAATAAGGATACACTCTTTTTTTTTTAACTAAATTGTAAAGTAAGAGCAGTTAAAGATATAGATTTAATTATTTTAAGATAGTAATACATCATCCTAATGTTCACGGCAATCTGCAAAGTCTGGCAGCGTTGCAGGCAGCCTTCCGTGACGAACAACGGCAGCGTCAACAGCTAAATTCACGCGAAAATCAGCCTGAAGTGCATGGCCCAAACGTGTGACGTCACGAGCAAAATTTTTTGGAGCGCTTTGTCCTTTTGTAGAGGTGTTATTGGCTTACGTCATCTGGCCATGTGCGACTCGATAGTGACGTCGTCCGTATGCTTTTACATTGGGTCAATTTCACAGTAAACAGCTTCTCTAATATGGTGGCCGATCGCATTTTCGCCCCATTGTCGCCACTATCTTGTATAAAGTCACTGTATATATTATAAACAGATACTACCCTTAAACATATGAATTGCTTATGGTCGTAAATTTCCTTTTTAAAAATATGCCCCAATCAATATTTTTAAATAATTATAGTAAAGATTCCATGATCAAAATTCTATTATTTAGTTAAATTAGGAATAATCTTGAATTCTAAAAAAAATATATTTTAAAACAAAAGATTAGGCTATATTTAAAAAAAAATACGAGATTTAAGACTCATTATCTTTGAGAGTAAAATCTGCTATTATTATAGTATGAGTACCTCCCTATAGATCAGTCCTGCGTTTTAAAATAAAAA
This sequence comes from Anthonomus grandis grandis, assembly GCF_022605725.1. Classification (NCBI taxonomy): domain Eukaryota; kingdom Metazoa; phylum Arthropoda; class Insecta; order Coleoptera; family Curculionidae; genus Anthonomus; species Anthonomus grandis. Next base: position 1,663,377 of record NC_065569.1, on the reverse strand, counting down.
TATATTTTTTTAATAAATACTAATATATTTTTGTGACATATTTAGTACAATTCTGGATCAAAGTTCTCATAAATTTATTTAGGTATGGCAAATAAAATAATATATACATTATATTCATATTCATTCATATAGTCACTACTATTATTAAAGCTAACGAAGGATAAATAAACATATACTTATTATATCCTAAAAGTTTTAAACTTTTTATTTAAACTTTTTTAGTATATCTAATATGCCCTCTAAACTTTGAAGCTTTCAATACACCTTATTTATAGTTACTCAAGAACATAAGAATTATTTATAGTTATATGACAATGAGGTTAGTATTATTTGTATAGATCCTGGTATAGATCATAGATATATAGATTTTTTATATAGTGACTCCTCTTCTCTTGTTAACTTTTCACTCCATAGAAAAGAGTTTTTAATAAAAAACGTAATGCTTTTAAATGTTTTTCGAAGAACTATTCTTTTGCCTACACTGTTTTTTAAAAAGCCTAGATGTGGTATTATTTTCTTTTTTTTAAATTAGTACTGCATTCTTTTATTGCATTTTTGAAAAAACTACGTAAAAGTATGTGATTAGAAGATTAATAAACATATTACATTAGTAACTTATTAATATGCTTTATTTACAAACTAATATATTATTTAAGGAAATAATTAATATGAATGTTATTTTATATTTCTTAAACAAAAAGAAAATAATAACATTCTTACGCCAATTTTTTAGGTAATAAGTCAAATTTAGGTATATTTGAAAATTTTTTATTTTAAAAAAATTTTCAAATTTCCAGGAAAAGGCAAATATTTAATTAAAAAAGAGGCTACCAATTTAAAATGAGAAAGTAGGACCACCCTCAGACTTTCAGAAACACACTGATGTATGAAGAAAGTTTTTTTTTTAAAAAAGGTATTTCAAACTATTAAATTTTTATATTAAACTACGGGGATAAGTTAAAGAGAGGATCAATATATTTTTAAAAAACCTGTACAGTTTTGTATACTTCGGACAAACATATAAAACTCATGTAACTGCATCTAATAAGGATTCAAGAGTTAGAAGATGAAATGAGAATCTAATTAAATGTCATAGAATAATTATTTCTTTAGGCACATTATATTTACTTACTTATTAAGTAAATAAATAAGGTTTTAAAGGAAGTAAAGCCAATGTAAATTATGATCTATATTCTTGAAATTAGGACAATTTTTTAAAATTTTGTGTAATTTAAAAGTTTAAATTATTTGTCAGTTTTTGATATAATTCCATCATATTTGAATACAATATAATTATTATTCTATGACTTAGGGAAATGCATATTTTCACTTAAGTTTACATATTTTAATTATTACTTCAGGGGGTGACAATCTGCATGAAAATATACAGCAAGGGGCACTTCAACTGCCTGAGAGCTTATGATGTGGTTATTTAAAAAAAACATTTTTGTTAGAATATAAAGAATGTTTAGGGCCTTATTTTTTTGAGATACCTATGGACCCATAAAGTGTAAAACAACACAGGCGGTTGTGTTGTCTTACACTTTATGGGTAAATGTATGTTGCCCAAACAATATCATTATTTCATGCAGATTCACTTCTTGAAGTTTGTTATGTATATACACCCTACATATAATTTTATAAGAATATAACACAAGTGAAAGAAAGGTTAAGTATGCTTTTTATGTCTCTTTTTCCATTTTTCATAAGCTTGTACTTTTACACTGTCAATTAAATTTTTGTTTGTGCATGTTTGTAAATATGAAGCAAATTTAAGGTTCTGTCCCTTTAGAATTTTATTGACGCTTCGGCACCACCAAAATAGGAAACTCCTTACAATTACATTCAACAACTCTTGTCCCAAGTTATGATCAGGACAATTAATACTGCGAAATAGTAAGTTCGCGCTTAAAATGTCTTTTAAAATTTTTCCAATATTTTTTGATGTCGCCAATAGCGGAGTTAAGAAACTTAAATAATCAAAAGATGATCTGATCAAAAAAATTACTAAGTCTCCTGGCCTTATTAAATTGCCCTTTTCAAATTGCTTGGCAGTTATTAGTTCATCATTATTATTGATTTGGTAAAAGATGCCGAATTTTTAAATTGGTCATACACTTCTCACATTTTTTTATTGCTCGGTTTTTTTAAACAATTTTAATTAAAACACCGCACATATAAGTCGTAATGCAGCTACCTATTTTACTAGCTTTTTGTAGTAAAACATCCTTTGGAATGACTACTTCTTCATTTGTTTCTGTGGCTAAAACATCAGTAATTCGCCCTCCTGTAAGCAAACTCCTAAGATTATCTAAACCTTCAGAACAATCTCTTTTGCAGTTTGCTCCAGGAGAGTGAACTGTGGTAAAATTATTCACCATCAAAGTTTTAAAAGATGCCATGAATTGATTTTGCGATGGATTGGTATTTCTTAGACCGTGTGCGCGAATGTAGCTGAAAAAGTTTTTAAGGGCATCTTGATTAAATGCCCCTGTCAACACAAATTTGCAGGCTGCATTATCAAAAAGCTTGTCAGTCAATCTTAAAAATCCCTTTAATGTAAAATTAAGATTTTTAAGTGTTGGTACATTTACAAAGGTTTGCTTAGCATGCAAAAAAAATTTCATACTTTGTATGATTTTTTGGGATTCCAACCAAAAACTTTTATGACCAGAATTTCTGGTCATAGGACACTTCAAAGGCTTTGCTGCATTACCCATTTTTGAATACCTTAAGCAGTTAAGGCTATCAAAAAGTTTGTCTAAAAAAAGGATCAGCTCACCAGTAGATTCCGCTTCAGGGCCAAGCTTATTTATATCTTTAATATCTGGAAAAAATATTACCTAATTAAAAAATTGTACACAAAGAAACTTTATTTCTTACCCCATCCAGGGATTCTCGTTAAAAGAGCTCGTTAAAAGAGAACCAACGCTATGGCTGAACACTTGGGTACACATTTTTACCTTCATTTTTTTAATTTTTTGGGGCTCTACATGCTGCTCGGTTAATTTTGGACAAAACCTTTTTAAAGGTTGTGTATTGTCTAGTGCAAAAAGTTGTTGGATATGGATCCATTTCCCACACCCTCTTATGCCATTTTTTTCAAAGTGAAGATCCTTGTCCAATAGGTTGTTTCTTAGCCCTTTGAAGAGATGGGGCACATCATATAATGGAATCACTTCCCTGTCACAGACATTGAATCCGAAAAAGTGGTTTTTTATGTTTTTTCTCTTACACTGCTCTTCTGTTTCCTCCAAAAGCAGTTTTATGGCTCTTGAATTATTTGATCCCTGATCACAAATGGTTCCAATTACATTTAGGCCCACGTCAAAACATTTTTCAATAATGTTTTTTATTAATTGTTTTAGTATTATTGCTTTTGTAGCCCCTTGACAAAATGTGAAGCATACCGGTTGCTTCCATAAGCGGTAAACCCCTTTAAGTAGGAATACATTGGCATGATCGGCAATATATTTCTCTTTTGGTTGAATACCACTATCCTGAAATCCTATGACTTCATCTTTATGGAGGTTGTAAGTTAAATTGCAGTCTATCTCCATTTCATCAAATACAAGTACGCAGGTTTTGTCTTTATCACTCATTTTTTCTACTTGTCTTTGAAGGCTCTGAAATAAAATTTCATTAAGGCCAGGTTTTAAATTTATTGACTGCAATAGCCTGTTCAGGGTTTTTGATGAAGGCAATGCAAAAATTTTACTCAAAAGCCTATAACATTTTCCGCTATTTTTATAAATTGATAAAGCCAAAACCTTTTCTTCTGTATTGAAGCGTCTTAATTTCGGTGTCCTAACGTTTTGGTTGTGCACTTGACTCATTATAAAGTGATAAGTAGGCTCATTAACAGCTTTTCGGAGGTTATCAAAACTATTACTTTTTATTAATTTCTCTGCTTCTGCTAATCGTGACTTATAACTTTTAATTTGTCTAGTCTTGTTGGTTAAATCAACACTCCACTCTTTTAATTTTACATAAAATTTCTTTGCCTGTGGTGTCAGTTGGGAGGTTCTAGTAGCATTTGAAAATCCCAAAATTGATTTTCTTGCTGAAACCAGAAAAATGTCACTATTATTATTTTTAATTAAATATTATATATTTTTTAAGTATGCTTAAAAAAATATAAAATTAAAACAATAATTAATAATAAATTAATAAATAAACTTATTCATAAAATAGTTTTTATATTTAAAATTTAAAAAAAAAATTAATATTTAGTTTTCAAGATACCCAAACATGTACTTGTTTTTAAGTGTTTCATAATGAGTGTGCACGG